>NC_063207.1:24524260-24824260 GCF_017589495.1 Alosa alosa
TAAACGGATGTGGACAATCGTGGAGAGCAGACTAGTGGATGTGGGTGGTGGGTGGGATTACCTTCACTGTTGTTTTACCCTATAACCCCCCCACCACCACCACCACCCCAACTCTCAACTCTCCCTCGTCTACCTTCTGTCTCTCTCTCCCTCTCTCTCTCTCCCTTCTACACACCTGGACTTCTCCAGTTCACACCAGACACTGATTCTCAGGGGAAGGCACGGAAGATGGGAGGAAGAAGTCTAAGAGAAGAGAAGGAGGAGGAAGAGGAGGAGAGGAGAGGAAAAAGGAGGAGAGAGGAAGAGGGAAGATTAGGTCAAAGGTCACCAGAATCAAAGAGAGGGAAAAAAAATGTCCAGGAGAAGTCTAAAATCGCAAATTAATTCTGGCAGCACAAATGTAGAATTGATGCCCTGCAGATGATCTCAGAGCTTAAATATTCCTAATGCTCAGCAAAATGCAGGATTTATGCTCAGCATGAAGTTTGAAAAGTTTAGGAAAAGTGAGAGAAAAGGAGTGAGATAGAGAAGGAGAAAGAGGGAGAGAGAGAGAGAGAAATCCTGGTGCCAATGAGGGAGGGAGGCAGACAGATATTTCTCACCTTGAATTTGTTTCCCACACTGATGAAGCCGAGCTTGCCAGCTTTCTGCTTGGCATCCCTGGAGTTGTTGAAGTTCTCAAAGAGATCCTTCACAAACTTGTCCTTCGACTCACATACCAGGATTTCCAAGGACATGTGGAGGGCGTCATTATTCTTCTCCACAAACTGGGTCTGCACATGCACGCACACACACAAACACACACACACAAACACACACACACAGATATATGAACAGGTAATGGAAAAGCACAAGCACACACACACAGAGTCTGATTATTATCCCATAGTACACTTCCCATTTTCCAGAAGAGCTATATAGTGACACAAATTAAGACATGATATATAAGGAGCTGTTTTTGATCTAAAAATAAGACTGGGAACTTCCACACATGCTGACCATCAGACACACAGTCCATATGAACTAATTAAGGAACTACATCTGTGGTAGAAGATCTAACTGATGGGAGGTCCGCCATGCTGCATTCTTACCGTTTCATAGCACACAGCTCCCGCAAAGTGCCGGACAATGAAGCCTTCGTCGTCTCTCAGATTCCTATGCACTGTCAGTTTGGACTTCCGGGGAACCTGCAGATCAAAGCCATACGAAATGGTGAGGAAATAGAGTTTAAAAGCTCTTAAAAAGCTCAGCGTGTTTTAAAGAGGTAGCTCTGATTCTCTCTGTTCTATTTTTCACATAGCGTTCCCCAATTCCCTCTTCCCAGTTGAAGTTCTATTTGAAGTCGGCCCCTCTGGAAAGAGCGGGTCGACTTTAAGGGTGAGTGATGAAGACGGATGAGCTTGCGAGACAGAGAGACGTGCTCACCGTGAGGCGGAAGTGGTCCTTGTGCTTGTTGTGCACGGCCTCAGCGAAGTGCAGGTCGCTGGCCTGCGGCAGACGGTTCTCCTCGTCCAATATGTCCAGGATTCCGACCAGCTTGGCCTCCACCAGGTCTGGGCGGCACACAGACAGACAATGTAGAGATTGAGTGGGGCGGGCGTAACCATAACAGGCACTAAGGGTGCCCAGAAGAAAACATGAAGGAGAATCATAAGAGAGGAACTCAAGATGTCTTGATTGCAAATCTGAAGTTGAGCGCAGTGTCAACTCACTGTCAACGGACAGGCTGTAGAGTTCTTTAAGACCCCCGAGTCTTTGTTTAAGTATGAGATAACAAGGTTTTATGCTATAAAGAGAATAATTCATGAGGTGTCTGCTAAGTCCTCCCAGGCACAGCCAGGCCTCTGTGCATTTGCGTGCGCAGACACCTGGACCGGAGAACGCCAGGCTGCTGGGAGAACACGGGCGGGAGTGCCAGGTCTACTGGCAAGTCACCATTTCTCTGACAGACGGTGTAAATGGAAGCAACTAGAGACAGCGCAGCTAAGAGGGATGATTTTGCTCATTAGGCGGAAAGCAATTTCCCAAGCACAGAAACACAGGTGCATCACCGTCCATGAGTGCCATTATGGGACTATGAGTTATGTGAGGGCAGATGTGGATTGTGTGAATGAATAAGTTTGTGTGTGTGTGTGTGTGTGTGTGTGTGTGTGTGTGTGTGTGTGTGTGCGTGTGCGTGTGCGTGTGTGTGTGTGTGTGTGTGTGTGCGTAACAGCCGTTGAGACAAAAAGTGTATGCGTATAGGATGGTGTACACACCTGCATTTCTTGGGCACATTAAGAATCCTAATATGCACTATGACAGTGTCCCCGTAACACACCGTGGCATCATCTGTTTAAGTGGCAGAGACTGTGCTCTCTCCTTTCAGTGCAACTCCTGAGTCATGCTGCCTCAGTCTTCCCTTCTACCGGAGAGCCACTTTCATTTCACCCCCTCTTTCTCTCTCTCTCCCCCTCTCTCTCCCTCTCTTTCTCTCTCTCTTTTCCACCAGCAGAACATTAACTGAGAGGGGTTAGAGAGAGAGTGTTGCATGCTGCATGGCTTCATAGATTCAGACTTGCTCTTCTGAGTTGTCTCTAGAGGTAACGGTTATTGGTAATGGCTCACAGTAATGGTGTTTCCTTCCTGTGAAAGAGATGGCTGTTTTTCTCTGTATAGAACCTTGTGGTTTGACTGGCTACCCTAATCTTCATAAAAGCTCTGAACTTGCGACTTTCAGTTTGCTTTCAGTTTTCAGTAACCTGTTTTTTGCTCACTCTCCCAAAACTCAATTTGGACATGGGGATCATATAGCCCTTGAATGGGACACAGCTGATGTGTGCTCTCGTGTTCGTATGTGAGGGTCACACAGTGCTTGTGTGTGTGTGTGTGTGTGTGTGTGTGTGTGTGTGTGTGTGTGTGTGTGTGTGTGTGTGTGTGTGTGTGTGTGTGTGTGTGTCTGAGAGAGAGAAAGAGAAAGAGAGAAAGAAAGAGAGTGTGTGAGAGAGAGAGAAGACAACATGTGGCGCAACATGAGAATAATGTGTGTATGATACCAAATTAGCCAAAATCTACAGAAGGAAAGATGGTTATTCACCCCACTAATGTCCATTTAGCTCCACTATCAGGCCTTACCTATGCAGTCCTGGTTGTCTACATAGTGCACCTCGTTCACCCCCAGGCCTTCTCTCTGGTACAGCTCTTGCTCCTGCAAGCCAAGCAGAGGGATGTCAGACTAAAAACCTCAGCACCCCACACATACCCATGCACCTCAATTTCCTGCATCCTTAATCCGCCAGTGGAGGGCTGGTGTGGTGTGTGTGTGTGTGTGTGCGCGTGTGACGTCAGGCGATTATTGAACTGCGGGCTGTGTTACGAGGGGAACCATCAGAGTGAATCAGAGTGGTGGGAACCGACAGATGTCCCACTGCGCACTGACGCAGCTGATGTCAGCTGTGAAATTCTCCCTTCGTGAGTCATTAATGAGGAGGAGATGGCTGACACTTGCTCTCTCTCTCTCTCTCTCTCTCTCTCTCTCTCTCTCTCTCTTTCTCATTCCCCATCTCTTTCTCTCACCTCCTTTAGGATGCGCTCGTTGAAGAACTGCTGCAGCTTCTCATTGCAGTAGTTGATGCAGAACTGCTCAAAGCTGTTGTGCTCAAAATATTCTGAAGGGCAAAAAAGCAGGAATGAAAGGAAGAGAGGAAGAGAAATGAGAGAAGGAAAGAGAGAGGGAGAAAGAGAGAGATTAAGATTTCATTATTTATAAAGCACTAGGCCTGTTCCAAAATAGCTCCTAAAATCATTTCCATGCTTGCAATGTATCTACATGTAAGTGCCCCATCAGTTATGCCAGTCTCCTAGTGGCCATGGACTGGCATAGCTGCCCTCTCTATATCTGTCACCTCTGTTTCCTGCCAGTAGCCAAGGTCTCAAAAAGTAATTCCCAAACTTAAAATGTGTAAAACCCAAATCAGCATGAAATTGGATCTTTCCTTAAAAGGCCATGCTATTGAACAGATATATTAAATAAAGTGTGTTAATTAGAAATTAAAAATGTGCGCTGCTAGAGTGTACTGAAGGAAAGCAGTGTGCAAACAAGAGTAATCAATCCATATGATATTACCATGCTAAAACAAATTTGATTGGCCACAGCTGCAGTACTAACCGAAACCAGCGATGTCCAGGACCCCGATGAAGTTGGAGGAGGTCTTGAAAGGGAAGCACTGGTTGACCCTCTTGACCACATGATCAAAGAGGCGGCTGTACACAGCCTTGGCCAGGGCATCCCGCGCGTTGTTGGCCTGCTCCACCTTTAGGGGCACCCTGGAGGGAGGGGTGAGAGGAGAGAGAATGGGAGATAAATAGACCACTGAGTCGGAGTCTGGACTGTGGGTGGTCCCGACTACGGTCAATACAGGCACCTTCATGTTCCCAGCCTCAGCTTCTGTTGTGCTTCTCAGAGCACAACAATTTCCCAGGTTAGGAGAAAATAAACAATACAAACACCTGGGAAGTCTCATGATGGTGTGGGGGAGGGTGCGGGGTGGACGGCCGTGCATTATTGATTTGCTTTGCTGACACCACCGGTTTTGCCGGCCGTCAAGCGTGCCATTGCACTTCTGTTGCCTTCCCACTTTCCAACAATACCTCTTCCCCACACCTTTTGAATTCAATTATTTAGACTGTAGTCAGACTTCTAGCGCTTGATGGGAATGGCAGGTCATGCCTTCACCTCTAACTGTTTCCAGTACTTTGGGAAAAGCACAAGATAGAGGACAATGTAGAGAGTTTGTGAGGGTGTGTGCTCAAGTGCATCTGAGTGTGTGTGTGTGTGTGTGTGTGTGTGTGTGTGTCTGTGTGTGTGTGTGTGTGTGTGTGTGTGTGAGCACACCTGTGAAGGTTTGGGACTGAACCCTGTGTGAACTACAGGAGTTGGAGGTGTTTGTAGCATGCTTCATAATTGTACCAAACAGCTTTAATTTCTACTGCATGGTGACTGATGGTCACTCACAGGCCTCCCTGTGCGGTGCCCTGCAAATGGCCATCTGCTGCCATAGCTGCTGCTCACGGTCAGATGGGGCTTTTCTCCCCAAGTCAGAGCAGACCGACCCCTACTCAGTCGCAGGCCAGCCTCCTACCTTTTCACCACACCCCTGCCGGTGCCCAGTTCCCTTCCTGAGAGGCACATTCACTATTTATCAGGCTAAAATACTCCCCTGTCCTGCATCTGCACACACTGAAATATTTATCTCTCCCGCCTCCAGGCTGCCCCTGTCACTCAAAACCCCTTCGCCGAGGACTGTGGAGGGACGCTTTTCTTTTGTGAGGGGGGTGAAGAGGTTCCTGAATGTTCTAAAGATCTTCTGAGAGTCGGTGCCTAAGTGTGGTAAGGTCAGGGCGAGAGTGCGAGAACCCGCCCCAGTAGAGTGTGAACCCAGCCAGGGCACAGAGTACGTACTGTTCCTGGCAACGCTAATGCGGCTCACAGGCGGAAGTCTCTGACTGGAGAGAAGAGGAGGAGAGAAGAGGAAGAGGAGAGAAAGAGAGAGGGAGGGAGGTATGAAATGACAGCAAGCTCGCGAGAGAAAGAGAGAGAGAGAGAGAGAGAGGGGGGGGAGAGAGGTATGAAATGACAGCAAGCTAGCGAGAGAAAGAGAGAGAGAGAGAGAGAGAGAGAGAGAGAGAGAGAGAGAGAAAGAGAGAGAGAGAGAGGGGGAGAGAGGTATGAAATGACAGCAAGCTAGCGAGAGAAAGAGAGAGAGAGAGAGAGAGAGAGAGAGAGAGAGAGAGAGAGAGAGAGAGAGAGAGAGAGAGAGAGAGGGAGGGAGGTATGAAATGACAGCAAGCTAGCGAGAGAAAGAGAGAGAGAGAGAGCAAAGACTATGCTTTATCTCATATCCAGAATTAAATCAGTCTTAGTTCCACTTTGGCTTTCTCCCATTGCGCAACCAATAAAAGTAAGGCGGCTTAAATATAACAGACGACTTTAGGAGCCGACCAGACTATTACAGTCCTTCAGCCAATTTGGCAATGCCAGCTCTCATTAAACATCAGGGCACATATCTTTCAACTGGAGAGGGGCCACGATTAGCTATTTTTAGCTCAGTGGTGGCAGCACTTTCTTAGCAGGGGAGAGGGAAAGAAGAACTAATCATGACTGGACCTAGTGAGGGCGTTAACATCAATGAAACACACTCCATTACATTTGCTGGTGTAACTGCATTTGGGGACTTTGGGAGATTAAGGGCATGGGGAGAGATCTGTAAGGTAAGAAATGTAAAGTTCCCTCTATGTATTTTTACCGCAAAAGGGTTCTCCTTGCTGTACTACGGCATGGATGTATACAACGTACAGTAATGTATGTATGACACCAAGACAGACTGTGTGACTGATGCTGCTTATTTATAAGCTGTGGGCACACTCAGTGGTGTACTGCTCCTTGTTAGCAGAGGAGGCATGGTGAGGCTTTGATGGCCGAGCTGCTTACTGGATGACTGTGCCTTTAGCGCCCCCTGCTGCCGGGAGCATGACCCTGGTGGTGAGGCTGACCCGCAGGTCCTCCTGGTCCAGGCCAAGCAGCTCAGCGCAGTACTGCAGGGTTTGACTGGACTGGTTCTTCAGGATGCAGCCACCTGGGTCACAGAGAGACAAGCCCACACAAGCACACACACACACACACACACACACACACACACACACACACACAGTACCAGCACTGCATCAAATCCGATAACTAATGTGATCTGAACAACATTAAGGGCATTTTAAGGAGAGAGCGAGACGTGATATGAAAGCAGTTCCTCTGTGTCCCCTCCAAAATGGACCTGTCACGGCAAAGACATAAGAGCAGAGTAATGGAGATGGGCTCGCTGCCATCCCCACACCTCCGTGCCACAGACTGTATTAGGCTGCAGATAGTGGCGGAGAGCAGCCATCCATTTTTGATGGGCACGGATAAGAGATGGCCATTGATAGAGACCTTCAGGAGAGAGGACACTCCTCGCCGGCGGGTGCAGATGCCCACTCGAAGAGCTCCTGGCATGCAGGGCGCGCGAGAGAAACGCCACACTTTTAACGAGTGCTTGTCACCTCATTCCACCAGCCAACTCTATAGTTTGTTGCTTATTTTTTACGGGTAAATGGAAAGAGGAGAAACTTTCAAGGCTGGCGGCACTAATGTGAGCTGGGAGGAGTGTGTGTGTGTGCGTATGGGTGGGGGAGAAAAAGTGGAGCAGGTATCTGGCTGGCAGATAGTGGGCCCCCAGTGCGGCGGCGGCCAAAACCAAACCTCTTTGAGGCCCTGGCAACATATCTGAGCCGCGCTAATGAGCTCCAGAGAGGAGCTCGAAGAATAACCAGACAGGGAAGAAGAGACAGAGAAGGACAGAGAGAGAGAGAGGGAGAGGGAGATAAAGAGCAGTGAAAGAGGGAGATGGAGGGAGAGAGGGAAGAGAGAGAGAGAGAGAGAGAGAGAGAGAGAGACTAAGAATCATTAAGAGAGTGATCCAACAATGTTGCAATGAATGCTTCGACAGCTTGTGAATATGCGTGTGTGTGTGTGAAGGGGGGTGCGTGTGGGTAGAGATCTCAAGAGCTAAGAAATCTGCAACTCACCCGAGGTGCTTCCTGTTTCCTCAAAGTCAATGTTGCCCAGGTGCAGCACACCTGCCACTACTCTGAACAGGTTCTGCTTCTCTGTGTCGTCCAGGCCAATCCTCTTCATGGCCACGCACATCCTGTTGAAGTCACCCTGGTCGTCCAACAGCGGGTCTTTCAGCGCTCCGACCTTGTCGTGCTACAGGACCACAGGACAAATCAGACGTCTCGCCTCTGGTCAAGTCAGAACAGAGCTCTGGACACACGCCTTTGAAACCTTTCACTAGAATCCAAGCTACTTGAGCTACAGCAGCTTTGTTAGAACTCAAACTTGTAGGCACCCTTTAATCAGAAAGAAAGGGTTCAAAGGTCAAATGTAGGTTTGCATGGAGAATCTAGTCTGTTCTGATTAGAGGGCTACATAGCAGAAGCAACATAAATCCCCAACATGTCACAATAAGATGAATCCAAAGTGGATTACACTCAAACACAAAGCATACCCTTGGAACACAGGTTGAAACAATGAAAGAGTTTCACTTTTTAGTAATTCGTTAAAACTATATGCTGGCTTTTTCTCCCAACATGATGAAATGCAAGCATCCTACTGTGACACTGGGGTCCATGCAAAGCTTCAGTCGGTCAAATGTCGTGTGGCACTCCATAAGAAACCCATGTTTTGTTCAGTACAAGCACTTCTAGAGAAACAGCCCCATGCAAATTCACCCCAAAAGAAGGCATGCATTATTCTCACTACCAGCTTAAACGTGTAAATGCTGGGCGTACGGAAATCCCAACGCCCAGAATTTACATCCAGAAGGAGACACACAAGAAAATACTGTATGCCCTAAAAGTCACCTTATTGTCCTTCAATTACGGGAAATGGAGCAAGTAAGAGAGATGTACAACTCTGGTTAATAACAGCAAATGATAAGGACAGAGGGCAGAGTTACCACATGGCTCTCTGCAAAAATATGGAATTCATAGTCGCCTTGGTGAAATCCAGTGCAGTTTGAGAGCAGAGTGAATGCGTGTTCACAGCTGTCAATCAATAGCGGCACTCATGGAGAGGTTTACATTGGGAGTCATCTTAAGAAGCAGATCACGCCTGACTCCAGTAAAAGTAGATGAAAATCTCCCTCTCTCTCTCTTTCTCTTTCTCTCTCTGATAACAAATCTCGTAGTCTGGTCACAGAGGGAGGGAAACAGTGTACTGTTTTTCCGATAACAATAACAGGAATTACACGGCTCCCCACATTTCTGCGCGGTGCTGCGGTTCTCGCCACTCTCCGTACATTATTCATCAAAGCCCTGAACTCATTTTGGTGCATCACTAATTCCTCTTGATGCAGTGTTATTAATATTATTAGGAAGTATTGGGCACGGATCACTTTGTTGTGAGAGGACATCCTCTGCATTCCAATCAACAGATTTAGCGCAAGACTCTGACTGCTATTTTAAATTTCTAACAAAACAAAAACCGTAAAGAGAATTAAGGAAAATGTGTCTATGTCTCCTTAACTAATAAAACAGTTAAAACATTTTAATAAAATTCTCATTCATCATCACAGTATTTAATCTTTTCTGTTCAGTGTTCGGGGTGAGCGTGCCTGCCCCAGAGCGTGGGCCTTGCCAGCGGGCCTCGTCTCCAGACATGACCCCAAGTGACCACCCCCAAGGTCTGGGGGAACTGCCACCCTGTGGGCTTAATCTGCGGGAGGCTCCAGACTGCAGCCTGGGGGGTGGAGAGAAGGAGGGAGGATGGGAGGGAGGAGAGAGAGAGGGAGGGAGGGAGGGAGAGGGATTGCCAGGTACCTCAGCACTCTTCCGGTTCTGCATGATCTGTTTGTCGGAGTCCATGCTGGCGAAGTAGCGTGTGCAGCCGCGGTTCAGGTACTGCACAGAGCAGACGGGAGAGAAACAGAGGGCGGCAAAAAGCTGTGTGAGAGTAGGAATATGCTAATAGTCGTCCCATTTTACCACACGTTAATGTACGCAGCAGACCTTTCAGAAATAAAGAGCTGTTCCTGAACATCATAATGTATTATTGATGCTTCTGCTCTGCCAAGATAGATCTACTGATGCCAAAACCCAGAGAAATTAATTAGTGATTTTTTTCAACTTTTTTTTTACTTATTTTTTTTTACTGTGTACTACAGTTGATGCCATCTGCTTGCAATGCAGACTACAAAGCAAAAGTGACACCTAGTGGTCAATGAGAAAACTGAAAGAAGACAGTTTTCTACAAATTGTAACTGAAAGTATTGTACATTTTAAAAATGGGAAAGAATTAAAGAAATGGTAGAAATGGTACATATCATCACAGTATATATATAACAGAATATACAACTGAAATGACTAAACAAACACTCCATCTGCACATTATTTATACTGTATTCAAAGCATTGAAAACTTCTGAGTGAAGTCACTGGCCCTGGATAAACTGAAGCCTTAAGGCCGCGACATGGTCCTGTGGGACTGTGCGTCTTCAATGTGCACAGAGGAACATACCACTTGCATACCACTCTTTAGGAAGAATATGTGATAAACAATTTGTCATATACATGACTAACATTGCAGGCGTGGTGGAGCAGCAGCTATCAATCAAAGTGACTGACAATCGGTCGACCCAGGTTTCCTTTGGATAAAAACGTCTGCTAAATATCAGTCAGCATTAACTTTAACTTTAAGTTTATCTCCTCTCAACCCCAGAATCACCAAAATGCCACTGTTAACACAAGACACGTGACATGTCTTTCGAAGAACTGTTCCATTGACCAGTTTTGTTGAATAGAAGAGAATTTGGCAGAATCCTCCTATTTCTTTTCGGCATGGATGAGCCTCTACCTTCATCATGATGCTATGGGCCAGTAGTTTCTCATTACCCCGGGCCCATAATCTGTCTGTCCAGTGCTAAAAATATGAACAGGTAATTCCAGACGATCTACCGCTCCAGTCTTTAGAGAACCTGACAGCCGCTCATTGTGTGTTCGGTATGAGGTGTCGTACAAGTGTGTGTGTGTGTTGCATCTGTGGTAAGGTGTATGGGGCATGTGTTGGAGGCTGGGGGATGTGCAGGGCACAGGTGGCTCCACTGACCCGGAAGCTGTCTGGGGAGTTGAGGTGCAGCTTGTTCCTGATCTCCTCGGAGGCGCCGGCGCAGAGGCGGTAGAAGATGTGGTAGTTGCGCTCCTCTGAGCTCTGCATGCAGATGCGAGACTTTTCCAGCAGGTAGTGGGACACAAACCCCCCCACCACTGCATTCTGGGAGGCAAAGGTCAAAGGTGAAACTTTTCATGACATCACAGGTGACAATACCAAAGCAGAGAGCACAGATTATAGGATTAAAGTAACAGTGTTTCATTTTAATGTATTATGTCTATTCTGAGAACAAAAGCCACAGCTGAACAGAGAGCAGGCTGACATTACCTTCTCATTGAAATGAATCTCCACAAACTTCCCAAATCGACTGCTGTTATTATTTCTGACTGTCTTGGCATTGCCAAAGGCTTCAAGCAAAGGGTTGGCTAGAGGGAAACAAAAATGCAAAATAAATAAGCAAAAAAGACTGGTTGTCTGGACCATCAGCTGTGTGGTGCTTAACAAATATTTTTGTCCAAAAGGAAAGTTTGCTTACCCTCAACTATTCTCTCATCAATATCTTGGCCTGTTCCGTATGATGATGTTAAATACCTATAACGTAAAAGGAAAAGAATGTCCTGAGTGGTGGTCTCTTGCTTCCCATAAAATGACATAAATGTGTTACAGATTTGAAATATATCTTATTAGTATGCATGTCTACAGCTCAGGATAAGTGTCAAAGGTTTTCCAACCTGAGGACAAACTTGGTGTTTTCCGTCTTTCCAGCTCCAGATTCACCTGAAACAATGATGGACTGACTCATCTTCAGGACCTTCATGTCCCGGAAGGCCTTATCCGCTGAGAAACAGAAGAAAATGAAGAGAGAAAAGGGAAAAAAGACAAGATTTGTTTTGTTTGCATGCTACTTGCATGAAAAATGATGATGTTAAGAGTCAGAATAGAGGTGGTGGCAGAGCCGACAGAGGCGGCGTCCTCTCACCAATAGCATAGACATGAGGAGGGAGCGTGCCCAGAGAGCGGCCATGGTACATCTTAATGGTCTCTGGGGCGTACAGCTTGGGGATGTCATAGTAGGGGTTCACAGCAATCAATATATTGGCCACGTATGTCTTAAAAACAGAGGAAAGAATAGAAAGAGATGCAGTTAGTTGACTTGAAGCTACTGCATTTAGCTACTCATCACTAGCGTCATTATCATAACGCCACAATAACAACACAATAATATCCAGTAACCATCAAAAATCCTCCAAGCCCACAGCGGCCGACAGGTGCCAGGTGAGGGAGGCTGAGGAGCTCTGTAAACAATGAGTACCCTCTGTCCTCCCCCTCAGCCCCCTCCAGCCTCTCCACTCCTGAAGTCTGTCGAGCAGCACTACCTCAGAAGACCTCATTAACTTCATGGGGCAACGTGATAGTGTCGCCGCACGATTAGCCAGGTCATCCGAGACCAGGTGCGCGCAGCAGGGCAGGGCAGGGCCCGGGGGCTCAGGTGAGCCTCCGATGACAGGCGTGGCCACTCCGCTGATCAACGCACAACAATGTCCACCCTCGTCCCCCATCAGTGGCCCAAGGCCCCTGGCTCCAAATGCACCAACAATAGGGCTTCCCCCAGAGGGACAAGGGATGAAATAGAGTCCCCTATCTGAAGTACAGACCCTTTTGGGTTAAAGTGCCTGAACATTATGAGCCCATTTGTGGAGTGTGGTAAGACGGTGATGCACAGGTGGTGTGGTTCTTGAATAGGTGGAACAAATGGATAGTAGGTGTGAATGTTGATGGCAACTTGTGACAAGGGAGAGGTGTCATACTTACATAGATCTTGTCTTTGCTATAGCGTATGCGGACATTGTTCAAGAGGGTCGCTTCGTTCAAGTACATGAGAGAGCCTGAAACAGGAAATTGAAGCTTTGAAATTAAAGGCTTTAGTCTTGTGCCCCAGTATAAATCCTTATGGGCTCCTATACAAATCCCAATGAAATCCTGTACAATCCCTCCGATTTTGGTATCTATCCTAGAGGGTCTATCGGGGGGGTGATAGGAAGAAATCTTAATCCTGTTGAACTTTTTGACAGGGGGAGCGTGTGACCAAAATTTGCAAAATATCTGAACAAATAAACACACAGAGACACAAACTCACAGTTGTCCTCCACATGTTTGTTGACATCCTCCTCAGCGGGGAACACTTGGCTGATGGAAGCCAGAAAGGTCTGTAAACACCAAAGCGCAACAGAATCTTTAAACTCATCAGAGCGTACATCTTTAAACTTGCCATGACCTCCCTCCCCGCCCTCTTTATCAACATCAACATTCTCATGAGAAACCAGCCCGGCCCCATGCTAAGAGGAACCCCCCTTCTTAAATCTGACAGCCACAGGAAATCCACCCAACATCTGCTCATCGATTCAATATGGCCTAACCCTCAACTCAGGAATTACAGAAAAGGGTCATGTTGTTTTTCTTCTTCTTCTTCTTGTTCTTCTCATCGTCATCCTCTTTTTTTCTCTCTAAATGATTTGCATTCACTCTTCTGTTGGGGCCCAGATCGTTACGGCGTATCGAGAACCTCGCGTCTGAGTCTGAGTGTGTTTTTCTGTGGGGCGAGCGCAGCATGGTGCCGGAAAGTGTGCCGCAGGCCCGGGGCACTGTGTTCTCCCGGAGATTCTGAGGGCCTCGCTGGATTCATTAATGATGTCTCAGTGCACACATGCATACACACACACTCTCTCTCTCACACACACACACACACACACAGGGAGAGTAATAGGGAAAGGCGTTCGTATGACTAGTGTCTAAGAGTCGCTCTCTCTCTCTCTCTCATGTGGCATTTGCAGTCATTAACATCATGCTGTGGGTGTCTGGGCAAAACAGCTGGTCAGTGGGACAGCCATCTCCACTGTGGGGTGATCAGCAAGACAGAAAGGGGGTCCAGACACTCTATGGCTCAGTGAGGGACATGGCCTCTGTTGAGGGAACTCCGGGAGATCCCACAGGTTGACTTTTCACATTAATTTAGACGTCCATATGTGGACTTTTCACATTAATCTGCTTGGGAAACTCCAGGACATCCCACAGGTTGAATTTTCACAAGAATTCAACATGTCTGAGAGATTATTGCTTTTTTAATGCTACTCTCTGTGTTTCCAGTGACCTCTATGTGACTCTATAACCTTTAATCTGTGTATAGAGCCCCTACCAGCACACTGCTATAATCCTTGGTGTGTGTTTTATTGTAAGGGATGAGCACATTCACTATTTGAGAATTGGGTCGGGTGTGCTTTTATACTCTAGATCACATGTGGAGTTGTCACTAAAGGGTCACTTTGGGTTTTTCAATCAAATGTAAGCTTTTCCTGCGTCCATTTCGCATTTCTATTTTTAAACTCACGAATACTCTGCTTTAATTTAACATGCATGTTTTGCGGCAATAGTGTAGCAAAACATGCAACCAAAAAGGCCACAATAAGACATCTGTTTTCCACAGAAAAAAATAGTCTTTCCAACTTTTGTTATTGTAACATCAGATGGAAAAAAGTAAAAGTATCCATCATGCTGCAGAAGGATATACTATGGATATGCTGTAGATGGTTATGCTAACATAAAACCATTTTAAAGAAAATTTGCCTGTGAGCTTCCTCGTGTTTAGTTATTAACCAGGAAACATAACCAACGCCAGAAAAAGATTCGTTTATAGACAGTGCTGGGGCCACAGGTGTGGCATCGGTGCGGCGTTTCTCTTGTTTATGCCTGTCACCTGAGGAAGGAGAGAGGCTGCTCAGGCCCTGGGTGACACCTACCTGGGTGCCACAGGTGGGCCTGCTCCTTTAATGAGCTGAGCGTAGCTTGTAACATGATCGACCCACCTGCTGCCGGCATCATTAATTCATCTCCTTAGCCAGCGACACCCCGAACATGCTCGGGGCCATTCTACATTTACTTGCTCTCACGTTTAACTTAGTATGCACTCGGAAAAATGCTGTAATTCAGGTGAGCGGCTCAGAAACTCAGGACAGTTGTTCGGAGGGAAATCTATAAGAGTGGCGTGAGGTTGTTCCTTAGAGAGATGACTGGAGAGGGCCAAAGGTTGTTGATATAGAACTGTTGCCATAGCACTTGGCTGCTGATCATTGGAGGGTCTGTTTCCTAATGTCTCCTGAGCCTGAGGCTCTTTGGTTTTTTGTTTTTCTCATGTCTGATGTTTTTTTGTTGCTGTATGTTGATGACATCTATGGTATACAACCTCTTTGGTGGTCGAACATTTAGCAATCATAACAAAGTCAGTTAATTAAAAATACATGCAAGCTATGACATGCAAGGTTAATCATACAGTAGACTGTTCTCAACCCTGTTGTGGCATTCATTGATGTTTGTCGTACACAACGGGTTGTCGGGGACTAAACTCACTCACCTTGCCTTTGTGGTTGAGGGGTTCTATTGTGAGGCTGTCGGCACCGATGTCCACAATATTGCCCAGTTGGAACCCATCTGTTGGGTGAGGCGCCCACACAGGCTTCCCATCATCCATTGCGAAGCACAGCAATGCACCCGCTCTGCAGACCATAACATCAGAGGGACCTTCCTTATTCATTAATTCATGGTCAGGGTCAGGTGTGCAGTACACCTGGCGCAAGGTGGTGGCAACAGCTACATCATCCTCCTGTTTATATTAACAGCTTGTAAAACTTGTAGTGTGCAACAGCGAGTCTTTAGCCTCCACTAGCACTGTAAGAACTTTCCATCAGTGGAGACTTTTCATTTGCTGGTCTCCACAGACTTTCCCTGATCTTGTTATTCAGATACAGTATTCCCAGAGATGATCCACAAGGCAATTCACTTTTCCTATGGGACCACTTTGTACTATTTTAAATAGTTCACTTGGGAATTTCCTTTTGAAAAAGATAAAGCTGTTTTATTTTATGCAAATCATGTTTGATGCAGTGGAAGGTATGAAATGTGTCACTTGAACCCACTGACAGTAAACCTCAATATGTTTTCTTGATACCCTAGTCTTCACAACAGATGCATGCAAGCAAAATCTCAACCAGCTCAAACCATCAGTCTGTTCAAACTGATGATTTGCTTCAACCTTCCAACTTTAAAGCCTTTCACTCTCTTTGATGGATAAATGAACATGTCACAGCACTAACTGCAAGACGAATTAACCTTTCTAGGTTCATAATGCACCGCATTCCAACTATAGTGTGTTTGGCTTATTACCTCCACTTAGAAGGTTATATTCTTAGTGCGGTGTGGAAAGGTATAGCAAAGGTTGAGGAAGGAGCCATTCAGTTTTGGAGCAGATCCAACTTAGAGGTGAGGTCCCTAATTTAGTTTCACTTTAAAGTAGCAAGATAAGACATTTTGCCTTTGCAGAGGTCTGCACTAGCCTGGCGAGCCAGACCCACATTAAAATGTAGGGTCTGGACACTCACCGTTAGCAGTGCTCAGTCCAAGGGGCGGGATAATCAGTTGTCTTTCAAATTCCCTCTGCACGCAATAGAACAGCGGCAGTGCTATGAGTCTCATGCGTTTCCCACCAGCGGAGCTAGTTGGCCAGTTCAAACGTTTGCCAACTTAATAAAAGCTTAACTCGTGTCACACTGTTCACCAGCAGCAACATCCATCTGATTTGTTTTCAAGTAGCAGGGAATTCAAGCCAAACCGTTGCAACTCTGCCATCAATCATTATGTTAAGCCCACCTAACGACTCTATACACGATTTCATTGGCCTGAATAAGTTTCGATTTCTGGAGCTCACAAGCCAACGGAGAGTTGCTAGACTAGCCCTGGCAGCAAATTAATTTGCTGCCGCTAGGGGCGCGTCTAGATTTCTAGGCTAGGTCTGCACTCTCAGAAAGCCCATATATTTTTTCTATGCTACTTTAGACATCCAGGATTTTAAAGACCATGTTGAAAGCAGAATAGTGGCTTCTAACAACAGGAAGCAGGAAACAGGCATGAACATGGGCCAGTCACACATGCTACGAGGGCCACTGACCGATTCACTGCTTTGCTGACAAAGACAGGATACAGTTCCCATGCCCCTACCCCCAACACATGCATGTCCCAGACTCTCAGGCCAGGGGGGCCCTAAAAGCTTCAGCCAGCCCAGCACTCTGACCACTGCCTGGAGGTCTGTGAGAACCCCTGACCGTAATGATCAATTAAGTAGGCCATGCTTCACAAACTCTCATCCCGTCCCATCAAACAAGCACTTTGTCCACTTGCCAGATTTGCGCTGTGGTGCTTGTTGTCCACAAGCACAATCTGATGCGTTCTAATACACTGACTGAGAGTCCAGAGATAAAAAGTGACAGAACTGGGGAATTGCTCTGTTTGGCTAGAGGATGTTGTCCTGGCCAAAGGACAAGAATGGCAGCTACCTCATCAGACTGTGATTCTGTGACTATTAATTGTGGATGAATGCACTGCCCCACAGTGGATGGGTATGCCACCCTTGTCCCAATTAGAGGCTTTAGGTCAAAAACGCCATTGATTCAGGGAATATAGAGACAATGGTCAGTTTGTAATCCATTTAAGCTCGTTACCATAATAGCTAGCGAAAAATGCTTAGCATTGCAAGTGACAATCGCTCTAGAAAAGAAAGCCCAACTTGAACTTATGGACACTGTTGTACTGTTAAAGGTTTTTTATTTTTTCAGCAGATGATTTTCAACCCTTAGCCACACATATACGGAAATGAACAGAGAATTATATAGCAAGGATAACTCCAGTCTTCATTAAAAGAATGTTGCTTTCATCAGAAAGAAAAGAAGCAAGGTCAAGAGGAGGTATTCCAGTGTGTGAGAAACGATGACAATGACTCAGGGAGACTATAAATAAAACCAGATAAATAAAATGGCTACATTCCCATTAAACAATGTCAGCCTCAATGCCGGGTTGTCTGTTTATATGATGTGTGTGTGTGTGACTCTCTCTTTCTGTGTGTGTGTGTGTGTGTGTGTGTGAGTGAGTGAGTGAGAGAGAGCTAATCAGATAACTGTCTAGCCTAAATAAAACCCCTTAAAAATAAAACCTTGGTCATGTATTTGCTAGTTGTTATCATACCCAAGATTCCCTTCAGAAGCTTCTCCTAATCACCTACACATCAGCATAGAACAAAGAACCGCTTGGACACACAAGTGTGAATGCAGATCACAAAAACCTGAGTCATTCAGTAATCCCTGTGTAGCTGATATGATACAGGCCCAGCCGCACAGAGAACATGGCCAGTCAACTGGTAATCCCATTAGAACTGGGATTGAGGTCAAGTGTCCCAGGTCAGGCTTTAGAACTGCTTGGAGACGGGAGCGGGTCAAAGTTCCTCCTTGGCTCCATAACTCCGAAACCCAACTGTTTCTGTGTGCCTTGGCGCCAATTGGTGCCAGAAGTTCTCAGGGCATGATTCCGCCAGCTACTAAGGGCTAAGACTAGCGGTGATGTCATTATGCTTAGATCTGACTCCGGCACACTTTCCTGTTCTGTGTTGCCATGACGATCTGCCTTGTTGTTGATTCAACAAGGGGCGAAAGGGTTATCAGATAGGCCCTCAATCTGTTCCCGGAGCTTGTATGGCTATCCAGGTTACAGGCACAGTCGCTTACGTTACCTATCAGCAAAATTCGAGTTATCGGAATTGCATAGCGAATTCGCAGCCTACTTCTTTCTTGTTCCACTATCAGCATGTATGGCTCTCAATGCTGTGTTACTGCCCTAAATGCAGCTTTGCTACAAACTACATAGACACAATTAAACTGTCCAACTGCTAACTGCAAACAGAAAAGTCAATTGAGGAACTGAACAGAATTAGACTGGGAATGGAATTTCACACCAACTTGGAAATAAAGAGAAGCCAAGTGCAAAAGCAAAACAGCCATGACAGAGGAGTTATTAAACAGCTCACATGGCTCTTACAACTCACCAGAATTACAGTATGACATTAATGTGAAGGGGGATTTCTGTTCCACTAATGATGGGATTACTACAACAGATTAGCATGAAATAGTATAGCACACAACTGTTGATACTGAAGCGAAGAGTAGCCATGATATTATTGAGAGAAACCAGAGCATAGACTTACTTTAGTCAGGGAGGACTACATTGATGGTACATTTAACTAAACTCTTGATTTAAGACTGTAAAAGATCCAGATGGATCAAACATGACAATCAGAATCTTAGCAGGGTGTCTTTAAGCCCTCTTAACAGTAGGTCAATAGCACATATTCCCAGGCAGCCCTTCACATGGTTTGTGAAGTCTGTTAGGTGTACTGGATTAGCTCTCTGTTAGTGTATTAGTCAACAGCCATATAAGTCACCAACTTGCATAATGTTGCCATGGAGACTCGGCAGTAACCTATGCAATAAAACCTATCTAGAACATAATGTGTTTGTTAAGCAACAGCTAGCTTAGGCAAGACACTGTATGGGTTTTATCGCTATATTGCTATTTTAGCCACTGTAGACAAAGGATCATTGTTTACAACCTGCTACAATAGCTACAGAGCAGCTGCATAACCCTCACAAAACTCAGTGTTGTCCGCACCACAGAAAAATGCAAGACAAATATAAAGATAAAATATTAAAGATTAATATACATATCATTAAAAGCAACAGCAATAACTACTCTAGATACATTCACATATACAATGACACAGATTTTATAAAACTAGTGCATCAAACTGTACTGTACCTAGAGTATCATGTGAGCCAGGCACACCACTCTGGTAAAACAGCTTATTGGGTGGATTCCAAATTGTCAATAAATTCCAACTTGAATTGAACTGAATGGATTCCAAGCTGTCAATGATACACCTTTCACAAAGTCAAATTAATATGGTTTTAAAGCTTTTTCATACCTTTAAAACCAGACTATTATAAATATAGTCTGGGCCTATAAGGTGCCTACAGCCTATATGGTGTGACGTCATTCTGCGTCACTATGAGAAATGCCTCCCATCTGCATCCCCGTCATCATGCAGAATACATTAGAGTGGATTACACTCTGCTGGTCTCATGAAAGTTAACAAGTGACCTGCTAGTCAAGCGGTCACATATGGGACAGGTTGCTTTTAGTTTGTCTGTAATCCTCTTGGCATGTTGTTCTAATCCTGAGAGGAGGTGAGAATCAGGCCTATAGAGGAATTGAGAGACGAGTTGTGATGTGATGTCTACTCTAGACAGACATACATACAGGTGAGTTTCTGTTGGCAGTGGCATACAGTTCACTGTTGCCAGGAGCAACAGCAACACATGGGGCTGTTCACCGAGGGGTCAAAGGGCAGACGGGAACTTCCTGGAGAGGACATGAAAAATCCCCAATCCGCCCACCCCTATGCACATCGGTCCACTTCCTACTCTCGACGTGGCAAGAGGATATGGAAAATGCATTGTGCTATCTGTTCCAGACCAACAGGATGTAGGGGCGAGCGACGTTCCTGGCTGACATCCTCCGTACCATTCACTTCCCTACTTCGACCAAAGTGGCCCAAATCATAATTCATAATGAGCATGTTTCATTGGAGTCAAGTCACATCAGACCAAAACCTCATCACAACAAAGAAAGGCAGACAGATCATTCACCATCTTCACATACTCTTAACCCAAGAGCTTACAGCTACGGTTACCAACCTCACCTATCTTTCTAGGACAACTTTCTTTTTCAAATCAGACAGTGGATAATGGAATTCTTTTTTTTTTTTCATTTGAAATGGGGTGATTCAAACATGTTGCAGCATGAATCTATCCTAAATTATTGATTTGGGTATGCTTAAAATGTGGTCACAATGTGTTCCCTGAGTAGTGTTTAGGCTACTGCATGTAACACTTCATGCAACTCTGCATGTAACTACTACCATGTATTTTTCAGAATGACAATCTAACTTGATGAAATATCAGCTCTCAATCAAATAAAGTAGCCAGATGAAGTTCATAAAGGCGTGTCATACAGGCGTCAAGGTTAGTCATAAGGTAGCTTTGTAGAACTGCAGCCTACTGTGAAATAAATTATTAGATACTCACTCATTATGGAATTCATTAGACCAATCAATGAACTGACCTATTCTATCATATAATTAGGCAATAGCAGGCTGGTCCCACAACTGTTGTAACACCACACAACTATGAAAGTATCCAAGTAGTCATAAATAAACAGTAAACATGCATTATGTATTCTTGCTAAGCTCATGAGCAGCTTGGGTAGGACATTCCAAGCACGCCGTTCAGTGTAACCACTTGCTAACTATGTCGTGGTCACTCCGGACAGTGATCTTCTGTCACTTTTGAAAGCCCCTGTAATGGGGCACAGAAGTGTTTGGCTAGGGACAGACTGGACGTATACAATTAACTTCGAGTTCTAAACACTGAGGACCTATTGTAACAACCAAAAACAATTAACGTTACTTGCTAACGGTACTATATTCCGTGCATACCCAAGTTATTCATTAGCATTACAACGGAGTTACTTTGTCACTTTTGCAATCCATGAATTAATACAACATATGCATTGTTACATAAGCCTATATCCTATACCATGACACATAGCAAAATGTCACTGATGCTGTCTAACTTACTTCCAAACTGGCTTTCCCCTAGATGCGCTCCACTTCCTTGCTAGCGGTTAGCAAGCCTCAGAATAAAGCTAGCGTTAAATTCGCAAATAACAGCTAGCCAACGTTTTTACAAAACCCATTATGTAAACACAGCATGGGAATAAAAGATGAAGTCGCAACTACTTACACGCAGGTCCTTCAAACCGTACAGTCCGTTTAGGCAATGGAAAAAGTGCGTTCAAGTTCCACAGGACAGATTCGCTGTCATTAGTCTGTCACTATTCTCTCCTGTTGGTAGTACTCCCTGTCTGGCCCGGCTTTGGACTGAAGTCCAGCAAAGTGGTGACGTCGGCGCGGAGGGAGACGCTCCAGCGGGCTAGACCTGTGAAGTTGCGCCTTGACAGAAGGCAACTTGACACAATGCTCCTTCAATAAAGGAAGGCATTTGTGCCAAAAAATGCAACTTTATAAAATAACGACTTGTAGATCTGATTAGTGTAGGAATATGTTGAAACAACTGAAAATAAGTGATTCAGCCTGCTTTACCATTTTTGCTCAACCTGTTTACACACATCCCCATGATTCCCACTAAGGTAGGCTAAGTTACAAACTTGAGATCAATTCATAATTGATGAGCACGTCATTTGAACCGTTTTAAACTTCTCTGAAGTAGATATTCTATCCTCCATTGAAAACCTACACTGCGTTTGTAAATCTAATTAGGACATCTGATAGGCTTTGCTCTGTGGGACTATCACATTTCCAAGCAAAGGAGCAGCCTATATAAGCAGACCAATACAGATGTTTACATTTCTTATGTTTTGTTTATATTTTTCATGACCTCTATCATTCTCTGTTTATCCAACACACAAATACTAGTAAACAGAGTAATGTCCTCACTTTGTTATTAACCAGTTCCCATCACATAAACAGGGGACACGTCCTGTAGCTGTCTGATCCGATGACTGTGTTGGTCTAATTGTAAAGGAAGGCATTCCAAGTGCTTAGTGACAAAGCTGCAAGTCAACTAAGAGTAAGATGTAAGAATCTTAATAACAGCCCTATGGCTTTGTTTTGAGAGCCATGGGGTTTTTCTTTTACATACTTTGGCTACCCTAGTTTGTCACTAAACCACTATGAATACCAACCTGTGCTGAGACATAATCGGTCTTTCTGAGGTTGACTCTGATGTAAGACCCCACCCCTGCGCTCTCATATCACACTCTGTCACCTGTTGTTTTCTGCAGGAGTCCCCCAAACCTGCCAAAAGATCTGATGCTGGGAGATTAGTATGTTTTATGCACAACAAACGCACAACTCCAACCAGGTGGACAGCAGGGCTCGACCATTACTATGCATGAATGTGTATATTATACTTTGTATACTTCGACCAATCCAGTGGACAGGCACCACAGGAAATCTCTGATGATACATCCCTGTCGGTGTACTTAGGACAATGGCATTTATTATTCATCAGCTGTTGCTAGTCCAGAACAATGTCTGGGCCCAACATCTTGATGGTCCAGGTAACCATCTGGGATAAGAGATATCCCAGGGCACCATTACCATAACATGCCACTCTTTTGTTTGTATCAACATAGTTTTTCCAGTGGTGTGATTATGCTGCACTTAAGAATATGTTTCATAGAATTTGACAATATTTTGCTATACTAAAAATACAAAATATTTACCAGAAACACCTGAAACAATAAGACGACATGGGGATACAAAATACTATCTGTTCAGAAATATATCACTGTATGTCTAGGGAGCATCTTAATTTTTTAATGACAAAAACAGCTAACCTCGCATTCAAGACAGAAAACAGATGGTACTTCAGAAAGTATTAAAGTACACAATAAACAGATTTGTGTGTAAATTCCAGGGAAATTTAAGATTAGTTCATTCATTGTGACATTATGAAGTCACACAATTAAGCGGACAATAGCCTTGTGTGCTAAGGCTAGACTTAAATCCTTTACAATATGCATGCCTAGACTTGCTAAGCTGATAATGCAATTAGATGGCAAATGGTTCTGTTAGAAAGGCAAAAGTGATATTACATGATGAGAAACCTCCTAGATTCTCATCATCAATTCTGTCAATTGTGACTAATTTCCGTGGCTTTAGTCACAACTTCATTGAGATTACCCTGGGTTGTTTGGACATTTGGGCTTAAATTACCCAGATTCCATATGTCTGTTTACTTAGTGAACAGATGGGCTACTCCAAAGGGTCTCACAAATAATTGATCAGCAAGGCACTTAGTAAATTCAACATCCGTGGCTAAGACTGTAAAATGCTGCCATTTACCCTTCAAATTGCAGACCATAATACAGCATTACATTAGTAGTAGGCAAAAAAAAAAATCAAAAAGAATGTTTATATATTACTTAATAAGATTTATTATTTAATCAATACAATCCAATGGAACAAAATAATATTTTTTACGTAAATAATTTAGAACCATGCTGTATTTACGAATTACAAGGAGGAGAGGAACAAAACAGACCAATCTGTACGATACACAAACAAAAATGCAAAAGTAACAACAGGTTTTAAAAAAACAATTCAAACCGAAACCGTCTTATTGTGTGTATGTAGCCCTCTAAGCATGTGTGTCAGTGAGTGTGTCCATGTGTGTGTATGTATGAGAGTGAAAGAGCAGCAGACCCATCTAGCTAGGGTTACCCATCTTCAGCTTTTCCTGCCATTTGTTGCTGGTTTTGAATTTTCAGAATCAGCTTTCTAATTTCGTTTCGCTTCTTCGCCACACGGGGCTGCGGAAACCAATCATTCAGGTCGATGGGTGCTTCAAAACTTCGAAGAGGACTCTGAAATGAAGAAAAAGAGCAACAAAACAGAACACAGCAAAAGTACCAGTTTAAATGCCAACTATAAAACATTCGGTGCAAATTAGTGACAAAAAGAACAAAGTATGTGATACAGCCTCATACCTCAAAGAAGCTCTCCACATACTGTAGCAAGTAAATCCCGCAGTCACTTGAGTTGTTCTGCTGTGGGACCGACGGACTAAAACCCTTCACCTCAAAACTGCATTGAATTCCCTTTCTTACCCTCCACTCCTCCTCCAAGTACCTGTTACAGAACAGAGCTCATTACTGACCAGCCCCTGGGACTAGAAAGCTAAGCCTAATGACACGGCCGTGACTTACTCTTTCAGGATGTTGACCACACTGGACCGACCACAACCTAGAGAGTCCATGATGAGAATGCAGGGTCTATAGAGACAGAGTTGTTATTCATTCATCTCAAGCTGAAACTTCATAAAACAAGTGTTATCATAGGTGCAGGATCCGATTGAAGAGTAGTATGGCATTCTGCAAACTAAGGGCTGGGGTGTGGTTTTACATTCCAAGAGACAACGTTAGCATGCTGTCATGATGATGTAATTCAACGATAAGTTACCATGTTATCTATTACTTGTATAAGATATGTTACCTTTTGGGTGGAACAAATCTTGCAATCATACCTGCCCTTGATGGATAAATTGAAGGACCACTTTTCTAAAGCCTCAGGCTTGTAACAAAATAACTATGCCATCTAGTGGTCAGTAAAATAATAGCATCCAAGGCATAAAAATGCTATACATTTAGCTTCTTGCAAGAGAGAAGCTTCACAACTCACTGATCAGTGCTGCATGGTTTCTGAACATTTGTCTTGTATTGCAGCAGTTCACTCTGGACAAAACCAAAAAGAAGAGTGTTAAAAAAACTGACAATAATTGATTGAAAATACAATTGTAACTGTAACAATACCGTTTGTACCGTTACATTGTACTGTTCAGAGTAGGATTAAAAGACCATACCATCATTTCCTGCTCTTCTTCATCTTCAAAGGAAAAGACATCTGCTGGCCCTGTGCTCCCCTTATTTGGCCATGTGGCTGCGTTGGTGGGCTTGTAGAACAATGACAAGGGGTTGGGGGAGTAGGATAAGTCTTGGCCAGTCCTCCAGAAGAAGCTGGTTTCCAGCCAGTCGGACTGAGCAGGCCCCTGTGGGCTGACATCCTCCAGGGTGTTGGATGGAGACTGGCTCTCTGCATCAGGTTGACATCGTCCAGGAAAGCAGACAATGGC
This sequence comes from Alosa alosa, assembly GCF_017589495.1. NCBI lineage: Eukaryota > Metazoa > Chordata > Actinopteri > Clupeiformes > Clupeidae > Alosa > Alosa alosa. Next base: position 24,549,583 of record NC_063207.1, read on the forward strand.
CAGGAACCAGTGGGCCCTTCAGGAAAATCGAATAAGCATGGCAGAGGAGAGACTCTCTCAGTCCAGACAAACCCACACATGAAGTGTGTGTGTGTTCGTGTGTGTGTGTGTGTGTGTGTGTGTGTGTCTTTTCTCGTGGGTGCATGCTTGCGCATGTGTGGTTTTGTGTTATTTGTATATGCGCGCTGCAGGTGTACCTTTCTTAAGTAAACTTACGACGTATTTATGGGAACAAAAAGAAAGTCTTTTTCAAAGAGGTCAACATGTCTGGTCCATGACTTGACTCGATCGTGCCTCCTCTTCTTAAGACTGAGTAAATAAGGCACAGAAAAAGAGAAACTCATTTAACCACAGACGTTACAGTGCATTTAAACATTACTATATAATTCTTTATTTATATTCATTCTTTCACTGAATTATTTTTTAACCTTGATGAAGTTTCTTGCATTGTTGTCTGAAATGGTTTAAAAAACTTTATAGTTATAGTGCGTAATTTTGGCATGAGTAAGCAACAGGCTAAAAGAAACAGGTCAATAATAAAACTTTCTTCGGGACTGAATATGCTTACGGTTCTTTTCCATTTGTCCCATCCCTCCGTCTTCCCTGGGTGAGATGCTTGTAGAAGAAAGTACTGAATATGTGAGTTCTCCCTGCATCTTCACTCTTCAGCTTTTCCAACAACAAATACCTGAGAAAAAGAAAAAACAGTACCAATTACTGATGGCTACTGTCGTTTTACTTTTTAACAGGTTTCCAATGCTATTGACAGAATATAAAATATGTCCAATATGTCCTTACTTCAGGTAAAAGTCTATGATTACATCATTCAGGAACTCCCCTTCTTTGAGGCAGCATAGGTCCTCATTTGTAACTGCTATGCCTCCTTTAGCTGGTGGAGGAGGGAAAACCAACAGCCTGGAACAAAACACAAATTAAACCAAAAACATCGTCCAAAAACTGAAATGAGAGCACTCCGACTATCAGCATCACATTCTCTTGCCTATGGACTGAGTCAGCGATAGCTGTGGGAATGACCGTCAGTGCGTTGCCGCCAGCATCCAGCAAGTCCTCCTCATCGGTGTCTAAGACATTAAACTGCTGACTCTGTGGTGAGGCTGGAAGACTCTGTGCCACCTGCTGACAACGCAAACACAGATATAAGATTCATCCTGTAGGCAGTAATTAAAACGGAGGTAGAGAGATTCCAGAATCATGTTGATTGCCATAATCATGAAACACTAACTGAAACCCACCATAACACAGAGTCTTTGAGCAATGTTTATACTGATCAAACAAATAAAAATGTGTCATGTGATGAGGTCAGCCAAGGTAGATTAATGAGTAATAAACATTCCCAGCATAAATAATTAATTCCATACAGTGATGCAACAGAACTCCCCTTGTCTTGTGCCATTAGTCTGTTGTTGGCTTCATCTAAAGAGATTTTGCGTGGGAACTCATTCAGCTGATTTGCTCTACCAATGTCGGATAGGATTTTCTCCAGAGCATTCTGCTGCTGTGCCGAGGGCAAGTTCTCAAGCATCAGCACAATGTATTTCTCTGTTGGGCCTATGGAAAAACACATGACGACAGACACAACCATTACCAAAACCTTAAGCTGGAATGACCTGGACCAGAAAGACATCTCACCAATGTAGGAATTTTTTTTCTAGATGCATTATTCATAAAAATATGGTGCATTTCTCCAAATGCTGACAGAACTCACTGGCACTTGAACCACAGTCGTACCACACTGCCCATTTTTCCCGAGACATATTCAGCTGTACCCGTAGTCGCAGACTACCAGCAGGGGTGGACTGGATGAAAATGACTGGCAGTTTCTGATCAAGGCACAACTCACAGCTGGTCAACTCCGATGACCGCACATGCACTATTAAATCAAATAGTCCATAATGCATCACAAGTCACAACCCAAACAATATACACATTACCAGATGATACTGAATTATACATTATAGTGTTGCCTAAATGGCAAGTGTCTGCCATTCTAGAATACACATGAGTTTGTTCCAAAATGACTAACATTGATAACAACTGATCACACACAAACACTACACCATAAGATAACATTAAAGGATGAGTATGTATATTTAAAGACTTTCCAAAATAGGAAGGACAAAGTCAGGCTTCTTACCACACTGGTTAATCTCAATTTGCTCATGAGTGACCTGCACATAAATAAAAGTGAAAATAAAATATAGATAGATAGATAGATAGATAGATAGATAGATAGATAGATACTTTATTGATCCTCAAGGGGAAATTCAAGAAATACATTAATCTATAATGATTCAGTCAGTATCACTTACACTTTCACTTTCAATTTCACTTACATGAAATGTTGCTATGATAAAAAAAAAACAATAAACTAAACTTTCTTAATAAACAATCTTACCGAAACGGTGCACTTGGTCACACTGTGTAATGATCCCAGTCTCCAACTTGAGATATCCAGACAGACATTTGTCAGCTCTGGCTTCTTGAATGCCGGTTCAGTAACAGCTGATAGATGCAACTTGATTTTGCGTTTCTTTGGTGAAGGTTTATTCGCCACGTCTCCAAGCTGTGCAGGAATCCACAGATATGTCAGTCCCACACAAAGTGATGCGCCCAGTGTCTCCTTATAATTTACAGACACTAATAGTCAAAGAGTATTTAAATGCCTTCTCCGAAACCCATTCCACATTGATACACTGCTATGCAACAAAAATAAACATATCTAACAATTCATTCCATACCTCATCTCTCATGCGGAATTTTCTTGGCAATGTAATTTTGGACTCTGAGGCTGAGAAGTAGGGGCTAGTGAACTTGGGAAGAGAGTTCAGAGCAGCCTTGAAATCTGTAGTGGGTGCCATGGATGGGAGAAGAGAACTTGAAGGCTTTGAAGCAAAACTGGGAATGCTGGAGAAGATTCCAAAGTCAGGGACCTCTTGAGGAGACCTATCACCACTAGGGAAAAGAGCTGGAAAAGGTAGTCCAAATAAAAAGTATAATTCAGCTTGGTTTAATTTGCCATTTGAGTGTGGTCAAACAATTTCAGCCATTCCAATGCCCAATTCACCCCTCAATGCATTTTTTTTATTATCTATTTTAAGGTTCTACTGTACCTGTGCACAATGGACTGTTTGTATTTTTCAGATGAAGCTGTTGTGTGCGGTCACTCCTGGGATGGAATAAAAAAATGGATGTTTGAATTTGTTCTTAGATTTTTGTGGAGTCTTTCTAAACAAACAAATTAAATGTATACTAGTAGTCAAACCTTTCCACTTTTCTTTGTAGAGGTAAAAGACTAATGGTGTGATGGAACTGCCGCCCTTGAGTCACACGTGGTGTAGTCGGTAACTCCACCAAATCACAATGGATTGGTTTTAAATACATCGACTGGGACACATGGCTTGAAAGGAAATAACACACACTACTGTAATTTCAAAGTGGCTTGTTTGAGCATTTTGTTTCAAATAAAAGTTACAAACAAATCTCAACAACAAAGGTTATGCACCTGAATAGTTTGTTTACCCTGCCTTTTACAGGTCTGGGCTCGTTCCTGAAGGAAGTGGTGGTGGGGGACATCGGTGGCTATGTTGACAGGTAAATATGTAGTTAATGTCTGAGAACAGTTTCCACCTAGTTCCATCATAAGTAGTAACTTGGTAGAAACGAAACAGACAAGACGAGAAACTATAACTGAAATAATTTTAGAGGCAAGCTAAGTTACAAACTAGGCGCAAAGAAGCTAACGTTAGTTTATGCAATTAAAACATTGTAACTAGCTTCCTAACCACTTTAGTTTGCTAGCAATGCTAGTTAGCTATCACACACTGCTATCTGTGAATCTCACTTACACTGAGTTCCATGGCCATTTTAAGTTATCCTCCAATTTCTTGAAATGTAAAACACGTGCGAACACAGTGTCTTTCACTCTGAAGATGTTTCAAGAGAGATTCAACTGACGTTAAGGTGTCCTAGCTATTTTTGCAGTGCTGCGTTCTTTCGACATCCGCTTGAGTAGCCAGCTGCTAGCTGTATCAGTGTCACCTAAGAAGGCTTTTTGTTGATTGGAAGATAATGAACATTTTTATAACGAAAAATTGTAGAGCTGTCTAGTTACTTACAGAATGTTGGCTACAGGTTTTGAAAGCAATTTCGTATGTGGGAAAACAACTTACATTTCACCGCCGAATACCGACATTTAGTGATGTTTGTGTAACAGCCCCTGGATGGCAGTGTTGAGTTTTTGTTTCATTGAGATTCGGACTGACGAACCCCCCCCTTGCTGTGATTTGTTAGGTGCCTCCCTCCTCCAAGTACCACCTTCAATGAAGAAAATCTCATACAACTTTGAACATTCTGAAAACCTTGAAAATGTTGACCCCTTATCCATTGTTGAAATTTATTTTGACATGTATGCAAATTAGCTTATATTTCAGATATAGATCATGCATAATTTGCATTATGTATACAAATACACAGAAAATAGTATGTATACTTATACTTATACTATATATACTTATATAAAACTTACAAAATACAAAAAAATGTGCCCAAATGCAAGTAATCAACTGGGGAAGGACAGGATTACAGCCTATACTATATGCCAAAAGCACTGGATATTGTTTCCCTAAATGGGACCAACCCATCATTCCCACCTATGGCCTACTTAGATTGTCATGGAGTTCTGCTTAGTATCCAGTGATAATCTCTTTCATATGTGTACATTTAAGTGGATGTAGTAAATACACCCCTGGGAAACTATCTGAATGACTCATTGAAAATAGATGTTATCTATTATGTGTGTATTAAATTCCATTCCCATATTAATCATATTATTGGATCCCATCAGCTCCAGCACTTTGTGTATGCCTGCAGGAAACAGTAAGGCACGCTCTCTCCATATCTTCAAGGGAATTGAGGAATTGTGTACGTACTGTAAGAGACAACTGGAACTTGGAGAAAAAATTTACAGATGTCCGTTGTTTGGAATCTTCTGTTTGTTTTTCTGTTTGGCTCGATGACCAAAAGCCTATGTGCTGCCATCAGTTGTAGTCAACTACTTGTAGTGAATTTAGATTGACTCTTTTTAATCAATATGCCATACCAGTAAGCAATAAATATTTTATTTAGTTCTCTGTATTACATATTACAGTTCTTTTTTTTTCTCAAAATTCATTACAGTGTCATTCCCCATGCTATACATAGCTGGTCACAGAATAACATCATTACAGTCAGAGGATCATTGTGGTGTGTTATGCTTTCATACAGTAGATTGCACATGCAGCAGGTGCTGGAAGGACAACAGTCACTAGGTAGCTTCCTACATCCATGGAGCCATCAAATGACATGTTTCTTTCTGTACCTGTCAAGAATGGCATGGCATGAGACGACCTCTCCAATAGGTGCTTTAAGTATGTAGCTGGAATGTCAATCACAGTCCTTTATAATTACCTTATTAAGTTCAGGGAAGAGCTCTTGGATTGTCAGGTCCAGCAGGACATAGGTCAACTTAACAGATCAAACAAAATACACTTAACCATTTGCATATGGAGAATGGGAACAGGCATTGTTCTACTGAATAAAATGCACCCATCATAGTCACTTCCATTACCTACCTATGATTACCAACAGACCTACCTGTTTGTTTAACACTGGCTGTTGGAGTCCATCAAAGAGGAGCCGAACTCCCTCGTACTTTGATTCTTCTCCAATACATTTTGTCAGAAAATCTGAAGATAAACACAATATTAACACTTTCAATTAAAGCGTATGTCTTAATTTTATTGGTTAGATCATTTGATGTATAGACTAATACACAAATCTACCTGGTATATATTTCATCATTTCTTCAAATGTTTTCTTAGCTCTTTTTTGCTTATCTTGAAGGGGGCGAGGTTCACTGGCTTCACAGAATACAGAATCTAAAACAATAAATATTGGCACATGATTTCATATCTAAAAACATATGCAAAAATGTTGTAAGCATTTGCCAGTAAATTGAAATATTACAAAACATCTAAAATGGAAGTACATTTAACAACATATTTTATACCTCAGGTACTGTCCAGATATATGGGTATATTCATTTTGTGGATATATGGACAGACTTCTGTCAGGCTACTATATAGTACCTCTAAGAAGTGTGATGAGGGAAACCACTCGATGCTCCAGCATAACTTGGTCCAGTTTGCGATGCAGGTAGTAATCTGTATAAGCCTCCAGTGTGTTTTTGAGCAGTATTCTTCCACCCATCAAAAGGTGGTGCAGCCAATCAGGGATATGGAAGACTACTCTGCCTGGTATTGATGAGAGAGTGCTTTTAAGGCTCAGTTCAGATGAATTGTACTTTTTGAAAAAAAAAGCAGACAGTGTGTATTAATTTTGTGTATATTATTTTTTAACCACAACATAGAAATGAAGAAAGACTGTGAATACAGACTGCACTTACCGACATACATTAAATAGTCATAAATTCCCTCCACAGTAATCATTTCCATGAAATAATTCTGATTATGCTTCTTCTCACTGATTTCAGATCGATTGGCATTGTTTTTGAACAACTCATTAAAAAGCTTTGGGAAAGAAATAAACAAGAACCATCAGTTTGCTTTAAAAATAGTTTGAAAGATTTGAGGAAGGTATATCTATCATGCTGATGTAAGCTGGATTTGTTTGCGGACACCATTAAAATGCCACTAGGGGGCACTAAGCATCATTACTGAGGCTCTCTGGACATACCTTTTTGTCGTTCTCCGATGTGGGGCTGAGGATGGTCAGCTCAGGTCTGCTGGGTTTGGGCTTTGGCGACTCACAGGAGTTGAAGAATGACTGGATGAACGGTTCCAGGTGCTGTCCTCTCTAAGGTTAAAGAGTTTAACCAACATAATGAACAAAACAAAGTGTTAGATTTCAAAGGTTAAAGACAGAGAGGAGAGACTAGTTATTAGTGCAGGACAATAAGCTATCACAAGGTACCACATAGTTACCACTAGGATAATTGAGTGACTTACTTCTTTTATTAACTTTCCAGGTACAGATTTAATGATCTTCCCTGAGGAGTAAAATACAATTGTTGGTTAGGAAATCTGACACAAAATATAAGGGTATGTATGAAATGTATTACACATGTGTGTGTGTGCATTACAAAAATACCTAGGTTGACATCGGGAAGCATTTTGTCATGGAACTGGGATTCCATACTATGAGGGGAGAGGAAGTCTGCTAACAGTTGGCTATTGCTGAGTTCAGGGTGTTGTAGTAGTTTCTGGTGTAAGAACATAAGAAATCCACAATTAATCTGATTAATTCTGCATTGTTAACAATAAAAACTCAAAAGGAAGCCTACAAAGCTCAGTAGATCAAAGTGAAAGCAAGTAATGTTGTGCAACATCCTCTGTACCTGTAGATATTCTTGGAACTCTTCCCGTTTAGATGTTAAGAACTCATAGTTCTTTGGACCGATTATTCTTTTAGAGGGCAGTTGTGCATCTGGAAAGGAGCCTGTTATCACAGTAAAGCATTGTGAGAAACAGTGACAGAGCGAGAAGGCGTGGTAATTTCATTTCCAGCATGTGCAAAGAGGTGAGGTGATTCCTCTATGGTAACTCCATGCCATAAACACAACACAACAGCTGCAGCCCAGCGAAGTCATCCACAGTTAAGATCTAACCATACTGTGTGTGTGTGTGGGGGTTTGCATACACACCATGAAACTCAGTGAGTTTTGACTCCAGGACGTAAAACTCAAGGTATCGTCTGTAGACAGACCAGTTCTCGGTCTCATGGCCCACTGGGAGAAGCATTAACAAGAAGTGGCTTAGGTGAAATGTGGTGTTTGCTCTGTCCAAATTCTATACAAAACACGTTTTTCTCTCTTATTTCCAACATTACTCTCATAATGCGACTGTTAAACACTCACCAGCACGTCTGTCATTACGCTCAACATCAATGCAAAACACGGGGATCCTTTCTTTCTTGACCTCGTCGTCAAAGAAGTCGACGTAAGGGATGGTGATGCTCCAGGCGGAGAGGTTGCGAGGGGTGCTGGGGGTGCCGATAGCCTCCACAGGAGCGTCGTCTTCAAGAACCATAATGGCTTCCTCCACCTGAGCACCCCACACACATACACACATAACAAGATGGGACAGAACATCAGTGTCTACAATGGCAGATTTGGGGAAAGGTGTTCAAACATAATCTGTCATTGATGATGCAGTTTACTGTTGAGTATTTCACCAATTTCAGCTGAAATAATAAGGTTGAAAAAAAGCTGGGAACCTGAATTAAAAATATTGTTGCATCTGGGTGTATTCTGTCTACTTCTCTAGACAAAGTTTGACACTGCTGTCTTCTAGTTACAACCTTTATAAGATAGGGCATTTTGTTTATTTCCCACAGTATGTGATTGGGATGTAAGAAAAATGTTTGAGTTACATTTCCATCCTTGACAAACAATTCTTAATGATATTAGGACATCACAATTATAGGTCAACAATACAGATAACAAACTATTCAGATAAATTAATTTTCTATTTCACTAGATTCACACTAGGCAAATTCAACTATCAGGGATCAACTAACTGCTTAAAATGGGTTTTCCTAACTGTTTCAGCTTTAATACAGGGTGGAGAGGATGACGTCAAATTCTGAAGGGTCTCTAGGGCAAGCTGTTACAAGGGAGACTACGACAAGACTACAAAATATGGTTGACATTCAACAAAAAGAACTCATACTGCAGCAAAAGCCCTCATGGTGGTACTGCTGGAAAATAATATTCATAGGAAAAGTAATAGTTAATTGACAGACTGTTATCTATTAAATCTTCTGAAATGGACAGCAAAGGAGTCCATGATATTGCTACCATGACCACTATCACCATTGCACTATCACCGTGACACTCACTCACACAGAGCACCTTACCTTACCTTACCTTACTATGCACAGAGAATCACAGGCTCAGTCATTGCAAACGCCTCTTGATTGATTAATCACCACTATGTGGATACTGTTTTTAGAATTGATTTAGATTAAGTGTTAGTTAGTATAATTTGTATTTTACTATATTTAGTAGTATATTCTTTATCTTCTACTTATCTTCTACGTCCTCATTGCTTAGTTGTGTTTTTATATTATATATGTTTAATTACTTTTTCTGCTGTTAGTGAATGTGTGTGTGTTGTCTGTATGCTACTGAGACCTTGAATTTCCCCTGGGGATCAATAAACTATCTATCTATCTACTTTATTGTTGTGTAAAGTCTTTAAAATACTGCCTTTTAAATAACACATTATTTGTCTTGGTGGGTGTAATTTCTTACACCATTTTCTTTAGAAGAGCAATACATTTTCCACTTAAAATGCACACAAAATGAATGATACATTCCCTTCAGCACTCATAATGCATTATCAGGCCATTTATTTTATGTTTTAGTCAGAAATGAGAATGTCTCACTGACCATGTCGTCCTCTCCCTCTGCCAGTCCGTAGGAGGGCAGCATGGCCCCCTCCATAGTGGTGCTCTTAAACACGCCTTTGATTTTACTCCCAATTCGACTGATCCCAAACGATTCTCCCCGTTTTGAGGTGTTTCTGCAGGTCACACACACAAAATACACAGAAGTCATCATCTTCACCCTTATTTGTGAATCCATTTATGATGAAGACCCCATCTCATTGCACATGCAGAATGTAAAGTGGTTGAGGAGCATTTGTCCCATTCAGAGCAGACACTTTGGGTTTTAGATTTTTGAACACCCACAGGTTTAAATCAAGTCCAGCCAAACATATGCAGCATCTTTATGATACTACTGATAATGCTACACATAATCAAAGTTAAAACATATACTAGTATATCATGGAACAATGGAATAAATCTGAAAATGTCAGCTTTAAACATCTCCTACGCACAAAATTGCATGGGAACCTGCCTGACATTAGTTGAAGCACAGAAAGCAAGTAAATAAAGAAAGGAATAAATAAACAAATACATTAGTACATAAATAGACAAATAAATACACATCAGATTGCATTTTGTTCCATGTATGCAAATCGGATCACAACAGTCATGCTAAGCCTCAAGGATACATAAAACACACATAGGACACAAACATACTCAAACACAAAATCAGGAGGGAACACAACGGCCCATGCTGGGGAATGATGACGGGGGGGGCGGGGGTTGGTGACTTGTGATGGGGCCCGACTTACTTCTGCAAGGCAGTACGGCTCGCTAGGCCACTGGGCGGGAAGGTGTGAATGGACTGGAAATGGGGGGAGACGAATGCGGGTGATGAGCCCGGAGAGATGGACGGGCACTCCACACTCAGCGGACAATCCCACTCTGAAGAACTAGAGCCCAGTTTTTTTATTAACCGACACAGCATGCCACAGGGATGGAGACAGACAACAAGCACAATCCAATGGTGGTGGAGAGGTATGAGAGAGAGAGAGAGAGAGAGAGAGAGAGAGAGAGACGTGGGGGACGGAGGTTAGCAGAGTAGGAAGGTGTTCACACATGGGGTGGCGCAAGAAACAGTGCCATTCTCTTCTGCCTCTTCCTCATTCCAGCGACAAAAGCCTCAGTCCATGTTACCATAAGTGCTGCCTTTTTTAAACCAAAGCCAGTGGCTAAACAGCATCTTGCTTATGTGATGCTAACTCTGAGTAAACTGACAAATGACTATTTAATTTGTAAATACGTTAAGGTTTTAAATCAGCTGGACAATCAGTTTACTTTAAACTGGTAAACACAGTCTGTTCAAAAGGTATGAAGGCTGGTTGTATTTCTCTGGTTATCAGAAATGCTCTAGCATGACACTTAGTCTCATTTGGGATGTTAGGACAGATGGAGAGCTGCTGTGCATCTGCTGCTTCCCAATTATAGGGGGAGGAAGGCAACGAGAGTGCGTTAAATTTAATCTACAGCCAAGAAAAACAAGCTAACGATCCTATCATAAAATCAAACAGCAAGCAGGAAGACCTTGGATTTCTTCAATCATCTTGTAATGATTACACCACCTGTTATTTGTATGTCACAGGACTTTTCAGCATTTAGGAAAGTGTTTCTTGAACTTTTGCACATTGTTCAGACCCTTTTCATTATTCTGTCATTGACATAAAGTCATCTCCAGAAAAAATCCCCCAAAAACAGTCACAGGGGAAAACGAGTAGCAAAGTTAAGTTAAGGTTTTCCACTCTCTCTCACCTGACTGCTGCTTAGACCCAGAGAAGCATAACCAGTCACACCTACTGTAAAGATGGCTTCACCGCCACTGCTGAAAAGGCTTTATGCATGGACCTTAGCAGAGGCTAAATGCTATCAGACACCAAGAGCCATCTCAATTCAAATAGTTCATGAGCAGTGGCTGAAACTGTTGCATCCATATCATCTGATGAGACGGTTATCAAAAGCAGCTTTGTATTCTGACTGCAGTCCAGCAAGTACAGTTACCCTGCGAGCAGCATGAAAAGGGCAGAGGAAAGCTGCACAGCATACTCACCGAATGTCATCCAAACTCACGCTATTTCTGAAATAACAGGCACAGGGGGTTATAACTGGCCCATAAGCTTACCCCATGATCAAACACCAGTGGACACTACAATATACAACTGGTGAACCGTGTTTGTCAACATAAACCATGTAGTGGACACAACCAACAGAAAGTTAAACACAAGATGCTGGTAAAAAAACAAAACAGTGATATTCAGATGTGTCAGTGATGTTAGTCTATCTGAAGTACTAGTGACGTATTTTACCAAGCATCTAGGTGAGGGACGCCAATTCATCAACTTGTGCTTCATGCACAACGTGGTAGTACAAAAAATACAATAAAAAATTCCATTGAAAACATCAAAGGAAATCCAGTGACTGGCTTCAGATATACCCACCACTTGAGACTAATGAACTGCACAGGGAGGTGAACTCACACCCACCTGCTCAGCTTGGAGTTCCTGGTAGGGGACTCGGCCCCTCTCAAAAGTTGTCTGAAGTACTGAAACATACATAAAATATTACTCCATTACTACTGGTTATAACCGCTTTTCTTTTTTGGGCAAGATTTTGAAATTGATGCATTACCATCAATTTCATCTCATGACCATGTAGACATAAACAATTCAACAGGATCTTCAAAAGATTCTAGAAACTCTCTCCACTATTCAACACACCCTCCATTACGTGTGATTTACACCAAAGACAGCCATCTCTTGTGCTACAGATGCCCCCGTGGCATAAACCCCTGTCTGAGGGCTCGTTGCCAGAGTGAAGTCATCGTCCAGTCATGTGTCTTCCTGTGGTGATGACACAAGCACTGATTGTGCACAGTTGGCAGATTAGCGCTGTGAGGGCTGCTCTGTGATTAAGGGGAGGGGCATTGGTCAGTGGGGGACAGGGGCCGTGTGTGTGTGTGTGTGTGGGGTTAGGGGGGCAGGCTTTCCTCTGGGTTACCTCATCACTGTGGCAGAACATGGGTGTGAAGACATTCTCCAACAGGGACAAGACGTGTTCATAGGCTTCAAACAGGCAGCGCATGGTCTGCAGCTTCACCACATCCGCATATGGGCCTTCAGCAACTGCAGGGGAGGAAGTATGTTTTTATGTTTTTATGACTCATAAAAAGAGTGTAGCTAATGATAAGTGTCAGAATTAAAGGGAAGGTCTGTTTTTAGCTGAGGGATGTCCGCTTTCTCACTGTGATTTAAATAACTGTAAAGGAACTGAGGGACCTGTTTAAACTTACTTCGGAACTCACAGGGGAAGCCTACTGATAAAATCCAACACATGTAAGAAGTAAGAAATCAGCAACTCACTGTTTCTGATTTCCTCCACAATGAAAGGGTCGAAGCGAATCTTGTCAATGCTCTCATCCAGACAGTAGGTGGTATAAATCTTCTTTACCTCTTCATGTAGCATGAGCTTCTCAGCATCAGTCAGTTCTGGGCACAGGATCTTGTCATTGAACTCCTCTGTGAAATGAGACATAACATTTCATTCTGATTTATGATGGCTGTGTTCCATACTTAACTCACACACTGACAAAGGTTTAGTGGGATGGGTGGACCAACTGACCTACGGTCAAGCAGAACTGCAGGACGTGCACGGCACCCTCCTGTTTGAGGAAGTTCATGAAGCGGAAGAGCAGGTCCTGCTGCTCACGGATCTCCTTCAACTCCAGCTTCAGCACCTGTGCATTGACAGGCCAAAAGCAAAGCTTGAGTCAGCACCAGAAAAAGTGCAATGTGTTAAATCTAGACAATTTAGTAACTCAGCAAAAAAATGTACCAGTTCAAACCATGAACAAGACCATAAGCACAAGCATAGGCAAAAAATAGGCAATGCTTGAGTCAGCATCAGGAAAAGACGTAAAAGACGAAAAGACGAACTCTCTCCCCCCTCCACCCTCAGCTCAATAACATCCTGGACTTTGGACCCACAATGGCTGCCATGCACTACTCCACTTGTACACTTGCACACTTTGCAACTTGTTGTTGTTGTCCTGTTGTCCTGAAAACACAACACACTTCTGCTGTTCTTACATAACTTGCACCACTATGCCACTTGCTTACTTAGGTCAAACAGAACTACCTCAGCCATTTATTGGCCTGACTTTTCACTACTATGTTGACTGTCTATGCACAATTGCACAATTTCAACCCAATTTTGCTGCTCTTATTTATTCATTGTATGTGCCTTCTTATTTACTTTTTATTGTTTACTTGAATGTTATGTTTTGTCTGTGGACTTAATTGATAAAATATGTCTTGTCTCCACTGTGGGATAGTGAGAAACGTAATTTCGATCTCTTTGTATGTCTTGGCATGTGAAGAAATTGACAATAAAGCAGACTTTGACTTTGACGTAGTGACAAAGAAGCAAGCACCATGAGCCCTCACCGAGACCTTCTTGTTGCGAGGTTCAGCATACTTCTGCAGGAATGGCACCAAGGTTGAAGTTGGCTCTGTTGCAGCCTCTGGCTATGGAGGGATTCAAGGTCTTCCATTACAAACACATCACAACCACAGCTACTACGTCAAGGGCAAGGACTCACAAACAAATGTGACATAGACAGTTCAACTACTTTTGCTTACCGGAGAACTGTCTATAAATATCAGCAGCAGATGGTTCACTGTATCCTAGTACAGAAAGCACAGCTACAATTACAACCATGCCCTAATGCATCCTGGTCAGCATCACATTAGGAAATTAAATATGGAAATGTATGTCAAATAAGGATTTTGGTGTCTCTTACAGGATCAGCCAAGTAGTCCATAGACGGGAGGAAAACAGAACCAGACAACACTTCTCTCATGAGGAAAGTGAGAGACCTGTAGAAAAGGAAATTAGTTGGTGGAGGAGGTTGTAAGGCAAGAGAAATGCTGAGAGGATGACAGAAGCACAAACATCAACACAGTGACTTTATGGTCTGGTTTTCATATTTATGTTTATATTGAAATTATAGTCTGTTTATCACTGTACCCCATCTTTAAGTGGTTGTGTATAATAAGTCCAAAGAAAGATCTCTGTTAAGTTGTAAGCAGACTGATAGAAGACAGACAACCCTTTACCAAGACAGTGTTTCCCACAGAACTGAATTCCATTTGTGGTGGTTGGTTTTCAGAATTAACTTGAATACAACAAATTAGCACAGCGTGGTTATGATGCTAACCAGATTTAAGCACAATTTAGAGGCCCACCTGCAGTCAGTTGCTTTGGGTGGCAGAATGTATGGGAAGAGCACCTCGGTCAGCTTCCTCAGGTACAGCAGCTCGTCTCTGCGGCTGCGGAGGGCCATGTGCAGGTCGGGCCCATACTCCTCCAGGGCAGCCTGCTGCAGGTACTCTGAGTTCTTCACTGAGGTAACAGAAAGCAGCAGCATACAGGTAAGCTTCCACAAAATGTCTTCCTCCTGGTCCTCACACATGCATTGTACACTGCAGCAGTCGACTCTTTCAGGTCCCTGCAATCTATGCTGGTGTGACTTTGTATTGACAGTAGTTACTGTCACTGTCATTTTGCTAACATGGCTTTTCCCTAGTTTATATATGGATCACTTTACCAACCTTTCTGCCTTGCTTTGGCAATAATCTCAATGTGTTTCATGGCAGCCTTGAGCAGTTTTTGTGTGATGAGTGAAGGGACATCCACCTGCAAATAATTCAATATAGCCATGTGACCACACAAAGCAGGCTACTACACTGGAAAGTTTGTATTTTTCCATCTAATGACTACAAATGGAGTTTTTGTTAAACCAGTAAACCTATACACCTGCAATAGATCTGCAACCACTGATCCTTATGATTAAAACTGAATTTCACCTTCTGTGTCCGGCGCACCAACACTGCAGCAAAAAAGCGCAAGGTGACTCTGAGCTCATCCACAAAAGCCTCATCATCTGTGATATCTCTGCCAAAGGAAGTTGCTTAATGTTAATGATCTATTTGACTACTGGAATGGGCCAAAAATGATAAAAATCCAAAAGAGCAGCTGAAACCTTACCTGTACCACGGGTACACAAAATTTTCAAGGACCAATTCCAAAATCTGTAAGGGTAAAAGATGTAGCATATGCTAAACAAACACTATTTTCTGAATTAAAGCTAAATGAAAAGAACTGAAAGTCTATTGAAGTTCATACCTCTGATAGAGAGACATCCACCTTGGAATGCACTTTTAAGTCTAGCCAAGGCTGATAGTTTTCTAAAAGCAATGTTGGTCTGTCAAAGACAAAACAAGATTTTGATTTGATCCAGTTTAATTACAAATTTAAAAAAAAAACAAAAGATGCCATGATCAAACAATGAAAAATAGTTGGCTCACCTGTGTCTTTTGCACTTAATCTTTCCACAGACTGCACAACTGTGCCCCAATGGAAACAGCTCCTGCTGATCTTGCTGTAATAACAGTAACAAATATATTCATCTTTCCATTTTAATCTCAGCCCAAACAATATGCACCACAACTGCATACTAACCTTAACCTTTGGCCTGATGGATAGAAATATACTGGGTAGTAGAGTGTCTGGTCCAAGTGAGCAATAGAATGTAACAACGCCCGCCAGGAAGGACCAGAAGACCATAATAATGTGTAGAAATCTAGAAACATTGTCGGAAATATTATTATTCATACCTATACACCTAGTCTAAAAACTAAGGATGTATATTTAATGTAGAAAATACCTATTCAGAAGGACGGTGGATAGAAGCAAAATAACAAGGAGAAAGCAGAACACTGGGTACTGTCGCCCGACTTCTTTGAATAAGTCCAGCTTCAGCCTCTGTCTCAGACTTGTCAAACGTGCCCTTATGCCTGTCATTTTTAATCCTGCATCGGAGGAACCACAGGTTCAGCTACACACCAGGATGCGTTTGCATCCAGAATACATAACCTATTACGCTCATGCAAGTGTTATTGCGCTAAAACTGCTGTGCACCAGTACATTGCATTACACTGGTTACATATTTTTTTATCCCCAATAACACTGACGTTAACGTTGGCGCTTTGACAATCCGGCCATTTCACTGACCAGGTCGTCGTAGGAGATGTAATTCGCAATCTTTTGAGATCCATCCCATGCACAAACTTACAAATTGGTAATAAGATATATTGTGTTTACCTACCGACTCAAATGCCCAGGGGGCTATTTATTCTGATTTCGCTGTGGCTGTCACGGCATTGTTTTTTTGACCCAAATTATTTAACGCTAAGCTAGTCGGCTAGCTGGCTTGGTTCATAATCAACGCTGCCATTTCCATCTGGCGTTCACAAAGTACTCAGCCATTAAAAAGGACCTTTCAAATGACTGCAATATTCCTAGGCTATGGTGATGCAGCGTAGTGGCGACACTACCACGCACTTGAAACGAGGCATGTTCTTGCTTGCCGTCCCACACCGGGTTTGCAGCGTTACTTCAGTTGTTTTGCTTCTAGCTGATGTCACCTCCGGTCTTCGAAGATGGCAATTGCCCAGCATGACCCACTGTACCAACATCACCGAAGATTTTAGACAGGCGGGTTGTATTCCCCACAGATCCGCATGGTAGTGGATTGATCCAGCAGCATAATTATCTGGCCACGCCTTACCAAGTAGAACCACACAAATTCAATACAAATGATTCGCAACCATGCCATTAAGGCTTTCCTGAAAATTACTGTATAAAATATTTCAACATGCCAGTATCACACACATTATGGGAATTTTAAATAAACTGTTAAATGTCTACCACAGTAAACAGTTTTGGGACACAGATAAAAATCAAACAACTTTATTACAAAAATAAGTTACACTCAACCTCATTTTACAGTATAAAACATTTATTTGCAGGAATGCAAAAACGTTGTTGGCCACCAACAATAGTTTAAAACTGCTAACATCTTTTTCAAAAGGTTGTATGGATACAGCTTTATTGAGAGGGAGTTAATACCTGTGTACAAAACCGGGTGTATGGTTCAGTCTTCCTTTTTGGCTAAAGAACATGGAATAGAAACCATAGCTGCAGCATCCCTTTTTCCATTGAATGACCCTACACCTTACCAGTCAACTGAATCAGGCCTGTATTAAACCCAAGGCAAAAACTCAGGCCTCTTGTCGGTCCAATACAAACCAAAAGGCAGTTGGCTTAGGCGTGGGTGTGTTTACCAGTTGTTCATGATTAAGATTTTCAAACCTCAACACACAGGGATGATTTAATGGTACTGGACATAATTGGTTGTTGTGACCCTCACAATGCTCCACTGCTAAGTAGGAAAACGTAAAATAAAATCCAAAAGTAAAAACCTGTCTGGCTGAGGAGAAAAGGGACACTGCAGGGCTTTTTTCAAAAGCACTCAGATGCCTTTGTGATGTTCAAGCCATTACAAAAAAAGTAACATCTTATTCCAAACTATTATACAATCATACACCAGTAACTACAGCTGAACAAGCAAGGCAGCTAATTCAGTTCAAAAATACGATGAAAGCAAGGCTTGTTTAGGCTCATCATATGAGATTTTGCATGCCCAGTTAGACTGTTCGCAGTGTCAGGGCAACAGCTAAATGACTATATTACATTAAGTACATCTGCCTGGCTGCTGCCTTTGTGCATATTTAAATGGTAAACAAGCCTTGCTTTCATCAATATAAGTTTCCCTATTTACAGTACAGGCAGGGTAGTTGAATCCTCTGTACTGAGGTAGTACACCAACCCTTTAAAGACAAGTTCTGAAAAGAACCACTTTCCTGGAATGCCTGACTTATCCATGCAAGGTGGTTACACCAAAAACCTGCAGATTTTAATTACCTATTTTCTTTCTTAAAATTTGTATCAATTTTGATCAACATGGATATTTCGGACAATAAAATTGCAATTAGCACAAAAATATACAATAGCATCAAGCTCCTTTGAGCCACTTCAAACTTAAAAACTTTTAAAAACAAAAAGTGCAAAATTCATTTGACATTTCAGTATCCTTTAGGATAACTGAACTTCAATGATTTAAAATGGCATCCTTGGGGGCGTTGGGGCATTTGACAGAGGGTGGCATGTTTATATATAATGTTTTAAATGCTAGGCTTCCATCAATGAGTAGAGTAAGTCCAAGCATGTTGCTTTCTGAATTTCCGTTGATTCGTAGGGTGGCAGTATGGGAGATATGCTTCTGTAAGGCTGGAATATCATTGGACCATTGCGTCGACCTTACCATCATATCATTGGCAGCTTCCGGTGTAACCCCATGTAACAAGTCAGTCTTCATAGTAACTGGTCAGGACCAGCCTCGACCCCTTTTCCCTGCTGAAGAGAAACACAGAAAGTCAGAATCCTGATCCGATTCCTACTTTGATCACACTACCTTTCAATGGACCACACAGAGATGAAAACAATGGAATTCCACCACAAGCTGCATATGGTACAGACAAATGAAGAAACGTATAGGCGGACATTCTGAATACAGAGCCTAAGCACCTTATGAGCACCTAACTTTGTTTAGTCATGGGTTATCCTGGGAAGGTACATGGCCCTAGATTCAAACCTCTGGAGACATGCATGTGGACAACACCCACTAACATGACATTCCCAGAATGAGCACTGTCTACATTCAACTGACCAAATGATGTAGAGGGTGAATTTCCGGGTCTATGGGACTTCACAGCATGCTAGTGTAGCCACAAATGCAAACCTTTGGTCCATTCCTTCCACATGGGGCCTTCAACAAGTATGCACAAATGAGGAGAAATAGCCAGAGCACAAAGTTTAAATTAGTATAGCTGGGTCATTAGAGTGAAATATAGTTGTTGAGATAAGGGAAGTCTCAATAACAGATCAAAGATAAAAGCCAAATCTCAAAGCCTAAAACAAACACCTGTCCAGGCCAGGATGATTTCATAAACTATAAATGGCAATCAGCTGTATCTGTCTAAAACCGCATTCAGACAGGAAGAGAGTAGCTGTGATGTAGTGACAAAAGATGAAAACAATTATAGGCAAAATAAACATTGGCAGTACAACAAAGTGAAATGAATCTCAACTTTTAAGGCGACATACAAGCAATGAGTGAATCGCCGCATGTCTGCATGCGGATTAACTTTACTTCCACACCACAGTCCACCAAACATCTTTTGTCTACAAAAGCTCCGAGATGGTTTACAATGTTCTACTGCCCAGAAATTACTCCCTGCCTCAATGAGTGGGACAACTACTTTACACCAGCAACAAACCAAAAACTCAAGAAAACGTACTAAATACAAATGCTCCACAGACGTCAGTTAACCTTAACATCACAAGACTCCAAGTCAGAGCTTCCTATGAACTCACAAAAGACATACGGACAAACCATGAATTGCCATAAACAGTTAAAAGCATTTACATTAGGAACTACATCCACTGTACCATCACTCATCACCTCATGCTTACCCACCCCTCCCCAAAGTAGTCCGCAATCACCTACCACACGGCCTCTCTGCTGGGACCCTCCCCTGGAGCCACGTGCTCCTCTGCTGGTTCCAGGACCTCCGCGCTGGGAGTAGGTGGACCTTCCCCTGGGCGTGGCAGTGGCTCCTCGACCCCGGGACATGGAGGGCCCGCGGGCACCCCGCCCTCCTCTGCCCCGACCTGTGGCTTGGAAGTCGTCATAGCCATAGTAGGGGTCCTCATAGCCACCGCGGTAGTTGTGATAGTCATAGCCATAGTAATCGTAATAGTCTTCGTAACCGTAGTAGTCATGGGGGTAGGAGTAGCCTCCTCGTCCACCCCGTCCTCTGCCTCTCGTTGGGGGAGGCATGTGTGGGGGACCATAGTAATAATAGTCATCATACCTGGGGGTGAGGAGAAATATGATTGCAATTAGAGTTCACTTCCTTTTCAACTGTCAGATCAGTCAGCAAACCATGTTAAATGTAACTGACAGCATCCGATTTTTCTTACATCTGTGTCTTGGCTGCTTGTCTCTGCGCCTTGCGCTCTTTCCTTTTCTGGTCTGGGGGCTTGGCGAAAACAATTTCGATCTGTTCTCCCTCCAGCTCCTTGCCATTCATGTCAGCAAGTGCCTAGAGGACAAGACAAGAAAATTGTAAAAAGCCAGAATTTACATCAATGCAATTGAGATCAAGAGTGGGGAAAAAAAGAGGCACCTTCACGGCTCCTTCTCTCTCCTCAAAGTGGATGAAGGCGTAGTCTTTCAGCTTCTTCACCCGTTCCAGTTTACCAAACTGGCTGAATGTCTTTTCAAGTATATCTTCTGTTACAGTACTTGCCAGGTTTCGCACAAATAATACCTTGACCTGCGATCCATAAACACAGTAATCAGACACAGACCGCCTAATGCATTTCAATTAAAATGTTTACATTGGTGGCAAACATATGCACCATTATCATCACTGTCTGACCCCCTCACCTTGGCCATGACCTCAGGGTCAGGATCCTCAATAGGATCCGCCCACTCCACAGTCACCACGTTGCCCCAGACCTTGACCTTGCCGCTCATGAGCCTGCGCCGTGCCTGTGCGGCCGTCTTGTGGTCTTCATACTCCAGGAAGCAGAAGCCCCTATTCTTCTTCTTATCGTCTGGCTGATGGTACAGGATGACATCATTAAGACCCTCTGTATGGAGAAATAAGAGAGGCAAAAGGCTAATGAGGAACAGAGAAAATCACACACACACAAAAAAAATGGATATCTTGAAAACAACAAATCATGAATTAAACTCAGTGTACACAGATGATAAAACACTTTGCTTTTATTTGTTGAGTGTAGATTATTATTAAGTCTTGAACATGAATGTACACTGGTCATAATGCAATCATGACTGATTCTGTGTAGCCTGCACTAAGTCAGTGCTTACCGGTGACTTTTGCGAACTCCTCCACAATCTGTTCTTTTGTTTTGCTCTTCGGGATGGAGCCGACAAACAGTCTGTTATTGGCCACAGAGATGCACACGCCAATGTGTTTGCCAGGTCGGATTTCACTATTGTTACACTAGAGAGGATCAAAACACAGCCGAGGGTCAGTCATCAAAACACCACCCATGTTCTTTTATTCAAAACATGCAGCGAATGGAGACTACACATTGGTGCCCACTGTTGTGCCACAAACAATCCTTACCAGCTTAACTGCCGCCTGGGCAGACTCTTTAGTGCAGAAGGTGACAAAGGCATAGCCTCTGTTCAGGCCACTGAGTGGGTCCATCATCAGACGCAGGTCCCAGATGGGACCTGCCTTTTCAAACAGGGGGACCAGCTCATCCTCAAAGAGATCCCTCGGGATTTTCCCCACAAATATCTAAAGGAAAGAAAACAGGGAGCAAGAGTCAAGCTCCATGCAACATGAAGTATTTTACCGTGCCAGAACACAAAAACTTAACTGAAAGGGCTAGCCTGTCAGATCTTTACTGTAAAACATCAGCAAGGATAGTCCCCAGTTGCACAATTTATGTGTTTGGTAATGAAAGTGTAATCACCTCAACTCCTACGCTTACTCACCTCTGTGCCAATGGTGGGCTGTGCTCCTGAGTGGGTAGACTCTGGAGGTGGACCACCATATTTCCTCTGACCTGTTGTTACATCAAGCGTGTAACCAGTTCTCTCAAGAAGAGCCTAGGACCATTGAGAAGATTAATCTGTTTAGCACATCATCACAATATATAACCAAGACTGATGTGCAGGTGCTAACTATTTACATTCATAGTGCTGCCACTAACATCCAACATGTTGAAAAATCAATTTTCTTTTTCATTGTTTTTTTTCTTCAAAATTCTTCAGTCACATTAAAAAACACTGGACTTACTTTTATTTTAGCTTCATCTGGTCCTTTACTGGATTCTGACACTTTGGTCCCCTGCTTCTCCCTCTGTCTGTATGTCTTCATCACTCCACACAGAAAGGCACTTTTGTTCTGTTCAAGGAAGCAAACAAGAATACACATGTTATAAAATGAAGAAACACAGGGAAATACTGACACCATGTCTACATGCCTGCATATTCCTGTACCCCTTTCTTGCTTTAATACTTGAAATTAAACTGCTATGACAAAACTACAAGTTTACTTGAGTTTGATGCTTTGGCAAGATCTTGATGGTTCTCAGAAGTCCAACTGGCCAGAATGACCCAGCAATAAAAACTAAAAAGGGCAGAGCCCCATCATTTAGGCTAACCGAAAAGAATCCTATCCTTCCAATCCATATTACATTTCAAAATGAAGTTCACTATTTGCCAGTGAGAAAGGCCAAAAAGCTGCATATTTGAGAAGACATAGTAATTTGGGCCTAAGTTCATACACTACCTGAACATGTGAGAGATCGCTATCCTTAAACTGCAGTAGTACTTGCAGGGCACCCTCCTCGTTGAATTCCTTCAAGGCTTCGATTGCGCGGTCATCTAGGTCACTGTGTGATACCAACCCTGAGGGAGAGACACATTCAAAGGAAACAAACTATATGAGTGTGGGCCATTGATGTCCATCATATAGACAGTGTTTAACCAAGAACTGGTGCTTACATTTTCCACATTGCCTGAGATGGAAGTCAGAACACATTAACGGGCTGGAAAAGTCACTGGCAAAATATACATTCAGGTGAACACGAGACTTGAACTGAAGCACTGTCCACGACTGCTAAACATAGGTTACGGGGGAATTTTGCTCACACACAAATAATTGCTTTACATTGGCCAGTTCCTCCATTTTCTAACTTGTCTTGTATTACAGCCACTAACAGCTGCTTGCATTGTGTGTTTATGAAAACCTGCACATGCAGCGCATCCACCGCATGACTGAACGAAGTGGACTACTCACTCAACCACCTCGTCCAGTTCCCTCAGTAAACCCAGTGTGTCCGAGATAAAATTCTGAGACGCAGGGAAATTCTGACGATGCACGGATCATAAGTACATGTCCATGGTTTAACATTACTGAGCACTCATCATTTTGCCTCTAAATTTTATACTGCAGTACCCATTTTGACAGGAAACCACAAAAAGTTGCTTGAAAGTCAAAATTTCCATTATTCCAAGATATCATCTTGGAGTACATGCAATTAGACAAAAACAAAATATGGTAATGAATGTGGTTGAGCTGAATGTTTAGTGGGCCTTACCTGCTATGTAAATTTCGTCTAGTTTTTCTGCAACTTTTTTTGGTAAACCAGCGTCTAATAAAGTCTGGAAGTGCTCTGAATGGGTAACTGCAGCAGTGGTCTCCATTGGTTCTTCAGTACCGTTGCCATTTATATGCTCTGTGGCCATGTCTCCAGATCTGCACAGATGCAATGAGCCAAATTAATCCAAAACTGGACAATATTAAAGCGAGGTACTATGTATTTGATCCCATGCAGGGGTGTTGACTATCCAGATCCGGTTAGAATACTTGCGCTGAGGCGCACAGGAATAACCTATTGACCCATTACCCAACTGAGGGCAATGCAAAGTTACATGCATCTACAACCCTTCTAACAGTACGTAACATTTATTGGGCAAATTTGAAAACATATCAAAACATGCAGAATTTCCACTGTTTGCAGTTGTGGCGTTAAATGTTTCCTAACTTGTTGGGATAAGTGCCTCCTTGTACAGGACCCACATGGTGGTCAGTCAAAACATAATAAATATTTCAACCTACCTCCAGAAAAAAAACCTTTGAGAACACCTAGCATTATACCAACAATTCGTGAATGCACGCTGAAGTCATTGATATTGCCCTGTCTCTGACGCTCGGACAGAGGCATATGACGGGGTAGGGTTCGGCTGTAGCCCTGCCTGCTAATACACGTGTTCCTTTAGCACTGTTTCCGGTAACGTTACTTTGCTAGCGAGCATGTGCCGCGCCACAATGCAATGTTAGCTACCAAAGTTGCTAGCTTATCATTTCACAATAATGTTATTAATGCATAAATTAAGGTAAGTGCATACTATATCAAGTTAAAGTTCCTTTGGGATACCCATGGTATACGACGGCCGTTTAGTACTGAGGTCTAGTACCAACCAACATTTTTCAAATTCGCTAATATTATTCAAGGTTTTAATCCAATTAACGTTAACGTAAATTCGCTTTAATGCGCTGGCTAAGTATTCATTTTTATTGAGCGTATGGCTTGCTTCACACCAAGTTAGACACCATTACTGAGTACAGCTAGACAATTATTCTTCCTCACTGTCGAAAGCAATCACATACCATGCCAGAATTCTTACAAGCCCTAACCCTAGCATCCGATAGGCAGTGCAAACAGATAACGTTAAGACACGAAAACTAGCTCCACTGCAAGCAAACGTTAGCAAATTCATACGTACCCACTAAGCTACCGAGCGTAACTTAGACGGGCAAGGAAGCCAGATAGCAAGCTAACTACGTGTGCAACACTACTTAGTAGGCGGTGTCTGGAAGAAAAACAACCCATCTTAACACAAGTTTGGTCACTGTCGCGTCAATCTCACGGGCCAACTTCACAAACACCACCCCAGTCAACTAGCCACTGAAATGCAGAACGACTTCACCAAGTTTGAAAGCTGATGTGACGTTAGCCACCTAGCAAATGTTAGAAAACTGTATTGCTAGCTTGCTAATGTTAGCTTACTTATCCTAGTTTCCAGTATCCACATGACCTTCTGGTGCAAACAATTTAAGACCATCTGTGCTTCAACAAACCTAAACACCTGCATTCATGATTTATTTAACACAGCTACGGTGAATGGCAAGTTGCTTCGCCTGTGAACGAGTTTGCCAACGTGCCGCCACATAGGGGAGTCCATTTTCAAAAAGCCGGTCTGAAGAAACGTCCCAACCAGTTCCCACTTTGTTTGAAAACACAATATAACCGAAGGCTGGCGATGGCTACAAAACAGCACATGTGACCAATGAATAAGTATTTATCGTACCTGATGATAGACCACTGAACTGTACTGAATGGGAGGGAAACGTGAAGAGAAAAAAGAGTCGAAATCCCCGCCGCTGCTCCGGCTCCACTCTTTCACTCTGGAGGATGTAAAATGGCGGCTACGTTCACGCCGCGAGTTTTTCCCATCTACGGGGTTTCTCACACCCATATACATGGACTACCTTTTTCAGCTTTGTAACAAATCATTCTCGATGAGCAAATATACCACTAGGAGGAATCATTGTATCAAAATATGCAGTGCCGTCTTTATTTACGATCCAGAATAGGCATCGAGTAGAAGTTTGTACAATTGCACCGTCTCCTAGATATTAACCCCACTCCATTTCTTTTTTCAGTTAGCTACTATAAGCCAAATGCTTTTTTGTTTACAAATGAAAGAGTAATAAAAAAAAAAGTGCACAAAAAATGAAAGGCAACTATTAGAGACTGGATTTCCAACATGTCTCATGTCCTTATGTTAGACTTGTTTTTACTCCCTATTTTCCATTTATTTTTATTTATTGCTTTTATTCTATAAAAAAAAAACTACCTCATGTAGACTGATTGCTTGCAGAGATGGTAAAAAGTACACACTTTAAAAGTTGAAACCTATAGATGACCTCGCTGTGTTAAAACCCTGGTAAAAGTATAAGTAAGCCTACTGCTTCAACTTGTTTACCTTTGTGAATGTCACAAAGTATGCAGTCTGAAATGTATTGAAAGTATAGAAGTAAAAAGTATCCTAGCCTTCTTAACCTACCTGTAATCATTCATTTACACTTTCATCACATAACCATTGTTTTGGCACCCTGGCTCCTGCAAATTGCACCACTATCCATGATGTTGGTCTTTATATCTGGAAGGCGCAATGACATGAAATAAAATAATCAATAACTTTCCTTAAGCATTAATAGGAAAGTAACAAACCTGTTTTGAATGTGTAAGGTGTAGAAAATACAGCTATTTCTGTTCAAATGTAGGGGGAAGTAAAAATTGGCAGAAAAATAAATAGGCCTCCAGTAAAGTGCAGATACCTGAAAATGAAGTAGGCCTACAGTGCAGTACTGTACATCTGTTATGCCACTTCTGCATACTTGTAGGACTGGCACACTTTGGATGTTCTAAGCAGAAAACAATTATGTTAACCCATTATGTTAACAATTCAGAATTCATAGGGAAAATGGGTATTCAAATGCAAAGATCCTGAGTGAAAAATTCTAACAGGGAGCTTAAAATTGCTTGTAGAGCCCCTGTCACTGATGCACACGTTAGACAAGGACTTCACACAAAATGCAAAACATACATTTTACGTAGAAATTTAATATGATCAGACATTCAGGCTGGGGGCCTACTGTATATGTCCCTTTGTGAAATGCTATGACTTTGAGAGTTGCTCAGTAGTCGGCCTGTGTGAGAGTCACTTAGTGCAGTTTTTCAAGCCCCCTG
Source organism: Alosa alosa (assembly GCF_017589495.1). Taxonomy (NCBI): domain Eukaryota; kingdom Metazoa; phylum Chordata; class Actinopteri; order Clupeiformes; family Clupeidae; genus Alosa; species Alosa alosa. Next base: position 24,576,373 of record NC_063207.1, read on the forward strand.
TCCTTACACTGGACCAATGCTTGTTAGGCAGGCTTGTTTGTCTGTGAGTCCAGAGTGAGGGATTTTAATTGAATATTGGCTGCTATAGGAAGCTAAGGAAGAGTAACTAACAGAGGAGTAACTCTGTATCTTGTTTGGCTATAAAGACCAGACACGCAGCTGCATTCTGAATCATCTGCTGTGGTTTCACAAGCAGGTGTGCCAACTAGCAATGCACTGCAATAGTCCAATTTGGAAAGACAAAAAAGAGAGGAAAAAAAAAGTCCGCTTCAACCAGGGTTTACTGCTCCCACTTGTTTTTATTTTTTATTTTTCCCTGACATTTCAGGTAATCACCCTTCTTCAGACGAGTTTTCCAATTCCAATTTGGAAAGAACCATGGCCTGCATAAAAAGTTGTATCACAAATTGTGTAAGACAGGGTCTGATTGTCTGAATATTGTGCTGTGAACCAACATGGCTGGAGGTGAGCCAGGATGCTGATCTGTTGGAGAATAGCTGGTATAGATTATACTATTAGTCACTCCACCCGGCCTTGAACCTGGGTCTCCAGGGTACCAAACCTGACCTTTACCCCAGGGTGTTGCTTGACCACAACGGCAAAGAGCCAGCTCTTTGGCATGGTAGTCAGAGCGCCATCCCACTTCTGACACCATATGTACCGAAGGGAGGGAGCAGTCACTCCACCCGGCCTGTAACCTGGGTCTGGAACCAGACTTGTTGGTATGTCAGAAAAGGAATTTAGGCCTTGAATAATTTTAGTATTATAATATCATTGTGAATTAAAATACTGAACCATTTCAGGCTTTCTAAGGATCATCCAAAATTCGAGTTAAAGGTGCCATCAGATATTAAGCAATTTCTAATCCGTGTCACTTTTTGTTACATTCAGCGAATATTTCCTCACAATCCACTAGCTCCAATTCTGTGAGTACACTGTAAAACAGTTTTCATACATAGCCCTGGCTCTGTGAACTGGAAACAAACAAAGTGGAGCAAGCCTGTCCCCCAAGCATAACAAAACATTTCCAGCCAGTCATCGAAAGGGTGGGATGGGACTTAGGAAATGGAAGAGGATCTTGGGGAGGGGTTTGAGTTCGCTCTTTGGTGTTTTTGTTCGTGTTTAGTTCAAATGTCAATGGACGCGATGTCATCCAGAATCACTGATGGCAACTGTCTAATCTAAATTCATTTTCAAGTTAATTTCCACAGCGCCCAACTCTAGAATCTGTCTGTAGAATAACTGAGGGATTTTCTCCCTATCGCATATTGTTTTATTTTCATACCATTGCTGAAACAAATGTTACAGGATTCGAATAGCTTTTCAGAACCAGCAACTGCCAGCATATTGTAGATCATTGTGATTCAGAAAGTTAAACTGACCAAGGATAGGATAGCCTATAAATTGGCTTTGAGATTATAACATAGGCCTACTGTAAGTAACAGGACTGTATTCAGCTTTATCCTCTCAGCCTTTGTTAATGATATTGGATTGCTCCTCCTGCTTTTCACCCAGACAATATGTAATTACACCTTTAATCAATAGTTGCTCACTAATGGGGCCCCAAGTCCCAAGGGGAGCCAGACACTTTCCTCCATTTTGTGAGATTGCTCCCGTGCAATTGAAACTCTCCTAAACGCGCATCTTGTCTGTGATTTGCTGGAACAGTTTGTTATGTTTTTATGGGCTAGGTTTGCCCAGGTTGTTTTTGTTGCCATTTTTGGAACCTGGGCTGTCAACAGAAATCGCGTTTTTTTTATAGTGTATTCAGGACACATACAGCTAGCGGTTGGTTAGGTGATGTTTGCAGTAAGTGACATAAAATGTTTTAGCCTAAAAAACGTGTGGCATCGCTTAGAGCACCTTTAATTAATTGGTATCACTCTGATTCTGATATTCTCTCAATGTGTATTCATGGCCACATCGTATCATGTACTTTATATACACACATGCTGTGTGTTTAATGTGATTTCACTTTTATCATATTCCCCATTTATGAAGTCTGGTTAGTTTGTGTCACTTCTATAACACAATGCCCCAAGCCAAGTGGAAATACTATTTGGCTTCCTTCCGCTCTATAAATTAAGCAAAATCCTCTGCCATATTAAATTTGGAGCCATGCACAGTTTGAGTATAGGGACTTTCTGCTGCGATCTAGAGCCAGAGTCTGCACAGATGACAGCCAAATTCAGGTGCACCTTTTCATAGGGCCCGTCCCCCTTTTCCCAGTTGGCCTGCCCTGCTTTTTCAGTCTTTGGTGATATCTTACTTTACTGATCAGAAGAATATGGTCACATCTTGTTTACCAGGGGCACTGCTAATTTGGGCCCTATGACAGACAATAATTATGATCTCTGGGGGGCCCCTGTCAGTACTGGGCCCTTACAATCTTCAATTACTTATCAAGAGAGCTTAAATAGTTAGTTACAGCTGGAGATACAGTATTTAATTTACAGAAGGAGTTCTTCATGTATGAACATGATCTAGAAATTTGCTTTGGAACATCACCTGAACTGGAAATTCACACATTAGCAGCTGGTGGAATGTTGCAACATTGCAGTGTAATTAAAATATAGCAGACTACTAAAACGTATTGTAGGCTACATTTGACAAAGTTGCCTGGCAAACTCAGCCTCAAAACCTGGGTAACCACCAGGGATGGGCAGTAATTATGATACATATATTTTGTCATTTGTATTTATTGGGTTGAAGAAAATGGCTTCGTATTTTGTATCAAAATATTTTTGTGTGTTTTTGTAGTTTAAAAATATTGCCAAATATGCCTGGTAAAACCAATACTTTTGTATAAGTATACTCTTTTGATCCCATGAGGGAAATTTGGTCTCTTCATTTATCCCAATCCGTGAATTAGTGAAACACACTCAGCACACAGTGAACACACAGTGAGGTGAAGCACACACTAATCCCGGCGCAGTGAGCTGCCTGCATCAACAGCGGCGCTCGGGGAGCAGTGAGGGGTTAGGTGCCTTGCTCAAGGGCACTTCAGCCGTGCCTGGGTTCAGACCGGCAACCCTCCAGTTACAAGTCCGAAGCGCTAACCAGTAGGCCACGGCTGCCCCCCCGTTTTGGTGATGTGATGACATCATAAAAGTGCAAAACAATGAATGTAGCCTCTGACTGGTGTTGACTTTTTTGTCCAGATTGTTGTGAACAGAATATTAAGATTCAGGAAGGTGATGAATGAGAAATCTGTAGGTTGCTCCCACACACAATACACCCCCTCTCTCAAGTTTCTTGAGAAATTTGGTTCTTGAGAACTTTATTATGAAAAAAGTTTGCACACTCCTTGTTACTCTTTTTTTTTTAGTTTATTTTCTCATTTGGCAGATAATGTTATCTACTAAGACTACCAAGGAGTGTGCAAACTTTTTTCATAAAAAACTTTATTTTTTTTGCTCAGTACCTGGGATGTGCACAAAGTCTCCTTGTAAAGTCTTGAGAACTTCAACCATCAGTTATGGTTATGCATTATGTGCAACATTGCTCAAAAGGTTGCCGCATGCAGCATCCATATATATGCCCCTTTGCATCAATATAACCCCATTTAGTGTACACAGTACCCAAACACTACTTAATCAACAGTAATCAAGAGTCAGTGTGCATGATGAAGGAATAGATTAGACAGATGTGGAAGAGTTGCAAAGTGATTTCATGCTCTGTTTAAAACGTATTTATGGTGTGCATTCAGTATTGTGTAATTTATTTTGATACACTTAAAATTAGGGGTATTTGATCTTTTATTTGAAAATACATTTTGATGTATTTCTGCCCATCCCTGGTAACCACAATACCATGCAGATCACCTTCAGCAAAGGCTGTCAATACATTCCCATGTATCCACCCCTTCCTATGATAAATTACATTTCAAGACATTATTCTATGTGTGTGTGTGTGTGTGTGTGTGAGAGTGTGCGTGTGCGTGCATGCTTGCGCACATTGGTCAGTCCAGGGCCAGGCTGACCTGCTGGTGTGACATTCACCTCATTTCTACACCTTGTTCATACAGAGGCATGGAATAAGTTGTTTGCAGACAGTGAATGAAGCAATTATTTTACACATAAATAGACAAGAGGGAGAGATAAGATACAATGATCTTAATGGTCATAATCGGTATCCCAGTGGTCCCACTTGGGACCGGCACATTCATCCTTGACGTGCAGCAAAATGCTGACAGACAAAATCTCCAGCGGTCAGCGGTAGATAGGAGAGCGTAAAACGGTCCATGCTTTCACTATGCATTCGCTGAAAGCAGGAAAAGGGGGTGGGTTAGGGGTGAGTTAATCGACGACAATAAACTGATCGCTTACAGTAGCTAAGATGAGGTTTAACTTTTTAAAGTTATGAATTAGCCAACCAACATTTGCGTGCTCGCGTGTGGTTGCGTAGTCTGACAGCAGATGCTTGCGGGACAGCAATCTAATAGCATGTAGTAGCAGACTACCTCGTGCTTCTTGGGAGAATGCAACCTGGTCGTAAACTATCGGAATAACCTCAGCGTATTTGGCAGGGCTGGCAGAGGCGAGGACAACAACTGGTGCAGATTTAATCATCTGAATCTGCAACCGGTCTCCAAGGTAGGCTACACACCTTTTCGTGGTGCATTTACTATAGCCAACAAAAACTGTAGTAGCCCACAGTGTTTACAACCTAAGCTAATATTTGTTGAAATGATTAGCCTTTGTGGTTCCCACAACTTTGTTTAGACATGTGTTTGATATGATATGATTATACAAATAATAATTACGATTTGATTTATGTTGTCCAGTCTTCTATCAATTCACCATGTTCAATGGATATGCGTAGATTGGCTGTTAAATGGACTACTGCAGAAAATAAAATAGCTTACTCGTGTTGTTTTTATCAACTGAAGTGAGAATAGGCTACCTATAGCACAGGATATGTGGAGTAGGCTTAGGCTATGAATTATTATGACCGCCGCACAGCGAAGCGGCGGTCATATAGGTTTATTTTTTTTTTTTTTTTTTTTTTTTTTTTCTTTTTCGCATGCCCAAATTTCCGTCAATGATTCCCGGGACACTGAAAGACCGGGGTACACGAAACTTGGTGGACATGTAACCCCACATGGATAGCATGGAACCATCGTTTTTCGTTTTGATCTGTAGCCCCTCCGCTGAATTGGACCCCCCGAAAGGAGGGTAGGGCAGACACAGTTTTCTGTGAATATCTCGAAAACCGTAGGGTTTAGGAGGACCATTTTTTTTTTTGTATGTTGATCTCAAGGGGCCATGTCAACCCATTCCATAACCACTCATTTCATGTATAGCGCCACCTAGTTAAACACAAAAAAGTAAAAATGAGGTGGTGTAATTGAAGGTATCTGTGACCTAACATAGTCAAAACTGCACAAAATTGGAAGTGTAGGATCATTATGACACCCTATGTATGCACGCCAAGTTTTGTGGAATTCCGTTCATGGGGGGCCACACAATAAATTAATTTATGTTACTATACACCAACTGGCCTGTAGGTGGCCGGAGACAGTTTTCTGTGAATATCTCGAGAACCGTAGGGCCTAGGAGGTCCACCTTTTTTTTTTGTATGTTGGTCTTAAGGGGGCATGTCAACCCATCCCATTACCACTTATTTCATGTATAGCGCCACCTAGTTAAAAAATTAAAAAGCAAAAATGAGGTGTTTTCATCTCAATATCTCTGGCTGACAAGGTCAAAACTGCACGAAATTAAAAGAGTAGGATCATTATGACACCCTCTGAATGCATGCCAAGTTTTGTGTACTTTCGTTCATGGGGGCCTTACAATAAAATAATTTATGTGTACATTTAGTGACGCATTACACCAACAAGGATTCCCGGGACACTGAAAGACCGGGTACACAAAACTTGGTGAGCATGTACCCCACATGGATAGCATGGAACCGTCATTTTCGTTTTCATCTGCAGCCCCCGCTGGACTGGACCCCGAAAGGAGGGTAGGGCAGACACAGTTCTCTGTGAATCTTTTATGGTATGTTGGTCTCAAGGGCCCACATCAACCTGGCTCATAATCACTCATTTGTGATTTGCCCCCGTAAAAAAAATGAAAATCAGTAGGATTAAAAGAAAGCCAAAATAAATATTCATCATCATCATCATGGCTGCATTTTCAGTATTGGCAGAAGTAGTCGTTTGTCCACTAGATGGCATGATCGTTGCAGTGAGACGTAATTTTGTTGGAAGTTAAAAGTGGGTTGGAAAAACAATGGACGCTTCATACAAGGACTGTAATTTACCGCATTTAACATCTAATAAGGATAGGACGATGTTCACATGAAGTGTAATTCCCATTTCTTCTTGAAGCGAAATAAATCTAAGGATGTTTTCGGACATGCTTGGTTTTACTGCAGGTAATGCGTTAATCTTGTAATATCAATAAGGACCTAGCTAATGTTACCGTTAGCGTTGGTTGAGTGATGGAGGCATTTGATTGATTGCATTTGTAGAAAACTATAAATGCGGTTATACCAAGCAAATTGATAGCAGCACTGTTTGTATCTTTCGACTGTCATTTATTGCACGTGCTACAAAATCATTCTGTGCAATGGAAGATTTACCAACGTTATAACCGGTCTGATACAGTTTTGCCTATACATGCGTGAGACTGAGACGCCTGTTTATTTTGTTTTAAGTGCGTGCAGGGTGTGAGAGGGGAATCGATGTGCTTTGATTACAGCTTGGTAGTTGTAGTCTGTGAAATTAAAAAGCACGTGTGTGTGAAGTATCCAAACAATGACACCTTCATTTTATTATGGCTGCTTTAGCAAAACACCTTAAGCTACTGTGTAGTGGGTCCCATTTAGAAGTGGCTACTTCATTTCGCTTTCCTTGACTCATGGAGCTGCGTGAATGTTATTACAACTTTTCGCCCACGATATGACAGTTTAAGTCCGCTTGATACTGTAAGGCGTAAGCCATTGGTTTCAAAGGAGATTTTATTTGTGTTGCCAGCATAGCCTATTGACAATTTATGTTGTCAATAGGCCTACCTTATAATCCTACCTGTAGCTTAGGGAAGCTAACAACTTTCTATTAGGATCTAGTTTGTTAGTTACCGTTTTGTCATAACTCCCTGATGCATTTTTGCATTTAGAATAGCCAGAGTGTGTATATCTCAATCGAAAATTAAACAATATCGGTGCCTATGGACTAGGCTGGGTGAACCCAGCCTGATCTGCCCGCTATTTATTTTTTGATTTCTTAAAAGATTGAGCTTGGTCTGATGAAAGCCAGACTAGCCATGGACCTCAGTTAAACAATGCAAGGGAACATGAATCAGCCTATATTTGCACTAACAATAACGGACAAAAGCTTTTCAACTTTGGCCCGTTAAAATGTGTATGAACAGTCAAGCGGCGCATTTCATCAAGGCCCATTTGGACATGTCAGTTATTTGCACCACTGGTTAGATGTAAAACAGCATTTCGTTTCAGACTAGGCTACTGTTACTTAATTTGTGCATTAACAATAACGTTTCAGACTACTGTTACTTAATTTGTGCATTGACAATAAAGTATTACATGAACTAAAGATGACTAAAATCTTATGTAGAAGAAGAAACATTCACAAAAAAATCCATCCATCCAAAAATGACCTTTGTTTTTGATAGCTGTTGAAAACGGCATGGAACTGACAGAGATGTTTTTGTTTATAAATACATAAAAAAAATAAATAAATAAATAACATTATGCTGATACCTTTTGCTTTTCCCAAATACAATGTAGCCTACAGGTGTAAGTGACCTTTCATCAATCCAGTTGCAATGGATGAACTGTGATGAACTGCCCTACTTGTGATTGTTTAGAGATTTTAAAGGTTTTATAACAATTCTACATCTTCTTTGGCTATTCTACAATCTATTCACCTTTTCAGCACCAGTAGGGTACTTTCTGTGCAGCCGCACACACACACTCAGGCATGCCAAACAAGCATACACAAAAGTTTCAAGAGTGGGGGATGGAGTAAAATATGGAGACAAATTGAAGTGTGATTTATTTTCGCGGAACGGATGTACAGGACTGAGCGGCGGTCATATTTTGTACCGCTATGCGGTACATCTAGTTCTCTTAATAATAATAATAATAATAATAATAATAGGTCTTTCACCACCCACAGTAAGGGTCTCACTAATTGTGAATTCAATTCCTGCTAATAACGAAATCTGATATGCCACCACAATTTTCTCTGTGACATTTTCTCCCATGATGCATTTCTGCATAATCTGTCAGTTTGGGAACTGAGGAGATGGTTATCTGACAGGTCAGTGTGATTGACGGCTCATCACATTGATGGTGATTTGACACAGAACCCCAGGCTCTCTGGCTGAACAGATATTGCTACATGGTGATATGAAAAATAGTGACCCTGTGATCAAAGCCAAGGCTGCCTGAAAAGCAACACAGGATTCCAGAGTTGCACAAAACAACTCACTTGCATTTTGTAATATGGCATTTGCAACAATTACTGAAGGTTTAAGTGCCTTATCCCATCGTTCAGCCTGTCTTATAGCCCATTTCAGTGTGAAATTGAGCAGCTGGCCCAGTAAAAGTATCCATCAGCTCTACAGGGAAAGGGAATGCATGCGGTGCAAAATGAAAATCCTCTTCTGCAAAGAGGTCCATTTCGCTGTGTTGTGTAGAAGAGTGTTTCGCAAGCTTACACTCTTGGTTGTATGTGAATGTGTTTGTTTTAAGGAATAGACTGAACTCAGGGTGTTTTTTTGTGTTTAGAAAATGTTTGGACTGATTTCCTCTGCCAGAGAGAGAACATCTATACCAAAGTATGGTTACAGTTTTGCCAAAAAATTGTGGTAGGCCTATTCAAAGAGTTCCAAGTTTACCCATCACCAGGGCAAATGATATTTATTTGCTTGGCCTGCACATTTAAACCTCTGTGTTGAAATATGTTTACTATCCCTTTCATCCTTGCAGAATTACAGTGGTGAGCAGACAGCCCCCACAAGCTGACGATGCCATAATCAGTACAAATGTTACACAGATAAGGTAAGATAAGGTGAAAACTACAACATGAACATTGGAAGAAAGTTATCATATTTACATTGAAGTACTGGTTTATTTTGGACTAAGGCTGCATGTTTGAAGTGATGTTTTCTCTTAGCATTGGTTGATGTACCAGAGAGGTTGAAGTACAACACAGGTATATAGGCCTATATCAGCACAACAATAGTGGTTAACATATAAATCGTCATGTCATTCATATTGATTTAGTTACATTTGCTATTGCAATGTATTATTTATCATCATTTTTTACAGGGTCACATTGTGTGTAAAAGTCTAGAAACAGATGAGAGATGAGTTTGATGGACTTTGTTCACATTATAGACAAAGAAAAGTGTCTCTATAAAAGTCATAAAATCTCAGCCTGTCTGCTTTGTTTTCTTTGGATATGACTATGTCTAATAGGGCCCTAATTAGAAAGACTAAAGGAAAAACACACTGAGTTCATATAAATAAAAGTTACTATACTTACTATAAGCCAAGGAGCAATCTGGAATAAAAGTCTAGAAACAGATGAGAGATGACTTTGATGATGGACTTTGTTCACATTATAGACAAAGAAAAGTGTCTCTAAAAGTCATAAAATCTCAGCCTGTCTGTTTTGTTTTCTTTGGATATGACTATGTCTAAGGCCCCTAATTAGAAAGACTAAAGGAAAAATAAAAAAATAAAAGTTACTATACTTACTATAAGCCAAGGAGTAATCTGGAAAGTAAAAGTCTAGAAACAGATGAGAGATGAGTTTGGTGGACTTTGTTCGTATTATAGACAGAGAAAGGTGTCTCCATAATTGCAATGTATTATTTATCATAATTTTTTTACAGGGTCACAAGACATGAAACACCAATGGAGAAAAATAAGCAAGTTCACACAAGAGGACTGATGCCATTGCTGACGGTTTGGAATGACTGGGAAGGATGAACATTAGCAACTGCTCTTCAGTACAGGAGCAGAAGCCATTTGACACGGGGACAGTATTGATTGTGAGCCCTCTTATTGTCTTGACCTTGTTCTCTGCTCTTTTAAACTGCACTGTCATTCTAGCTATTTGTACTACCAGGAAACTCCACCTGCCGGCCAAATATTTAATTTGCTCATTGGCGGTCACAGACCTTTTGGTAGCCACACTGGTGATGCCACTTACAGTATATTCTGTACATTGCCACAGAAACATGGATGCTGGGATACGTAGTTTGTCAGGCATGGCTAAGTGTGGACATGAGCTGCTGCACCTGTTCTATCCTCCACTTATGCGCCATTGCTGCGGATCGTCACTGGTCCATTACCAGTGCCCTAGAGTACACGTGCAGACGGACAACACGACTCACTGCTGTCATGGTGACCATCGTGTGGATTCTCTCTGTCCTCATCTCAGTTCCACCATTGTTTTGGAGGAGTAATTGTTGTATCACTCAGTGTACCATTGAACATGATCATATTACTTATACAATTTACTCCACATTTGGGGCTTTCTATATCCCCATGGCTCTTATCCTTGTACTGTACTGCAGGATCTTCATTGCTGCTAAAACCCTCTACCAGAGGAGAGGTGTCACCACAGATCTGTGTTCTAACGGAGAAATTCATGGACATTACCCTGCTGTTCAGTTTTCCTGTGTGTCCCCGAGGACCACGCCCAATCCTGGAAAACCAGTAGAGCTTGTGCTCAACAAAGACAGTGACAGCCCTTGCCCAAATGCGTTTCAGAGGACCCTCGAGGAAGACAAAGGAAGGAGTCAACTGTATTCCATACGAGAGAGGAGAGCAGCCCAAACACTAGGTCTCATCCTGGGAGCGTTTGTGCTCTGTTGGCTGCCTTTCTTTGTGAAAGAGCTGATGGTTGGCTTTGGGATACTCCGGCCGACGCAGCACGTGTCTAACTTTCTCACCTGATTAGGCTACACTAACTCACTCATTAACCCACTGCTGTATACAAGCTTTAATGAGTACTTCAAACAGGCCTTTAAAAGACTACTGCAATGCAGGAGAGTATGACTAAAGTCACAATGAATTGTCTGTTGTAAAAGGTTTGTGAAAACGACAGTATTTCAGTCATTAGTATTGTTTGAAAGAAATGAAATATACAGTACAATGCATATGTACTTATGTTGACTGTTCTGTGCTTCCGGTGCTCTGCAGACTGCCAGTAATTTTAAATGATCCTCCGCGTTGGTCTGTTATAAAGACACAGCTGTGTGCCGTTTTACGCAAGTCATCATTATCATCATTGCCCTTGGACATTTATCAGCCGGTTAGATGCAACCAATTTAACTAATTTAACATGGATTTTTTTTAATAATTTTATTATTTAATTATTTTACTATTTTGTTTGTTGTCTGTTTTGTATGTGTTGGTGTCACGGGTACGCTGGCGATTACGACGCTCCGTCCGGCATCTTTTGTCTCATGTCTCACAACTTTATAAATAAAAGTTACTTACTATATGCCAAGGAGCAATCTGGAATAAAAGTCTAGAAACAGATGAGAGATGACTTTGATGATGGACTTTGTTCACATTATAGACCAAGAAAAGTGTCTCTATAAAAGTCATACAATCTCAGCTTGTCTGCTTTGTTTTCTTTGGATATGACTATGTCTAATAGGCCCCTAATTAGAAAGACTAAAGGAAAAACACACTGAGTTCATATAAATAAAAGTTACTATACTTAAAGTAAAAGTCTAGAAACAGATGAGAGATGAGTTTGGTGGACTTTGTTCGTATTATAGACAGAGAAAGGTGTCTGAAGTCATAAAATCTCAGCCTGTCTGCTTTGTTTTCTTTGGATATGACTAAACCATTAGGCCCCTAATTAGAACGACAAAAGGAAAAGCACACTTAGTTCATCCTTGACATTTTCTACATGACATGGGAAAAAGAATAACTGCTGGATAGATTTTGGGTTTGAAAAAAATGTGGGATCAAATACTCACTTCTAGTGGGAACTCGGCTTTTAATTGTATACGGTGGACAGGAAAAACAACTATATTACATTCACATTTTTACAACACTCAGCTCAGTTCATAGCTCTCTTGAACGTGTTCATCTTTACCCATCCGGTAGTTCACTTTCACCTTCATTTCTAATCATAGCATATAATAAAAAACAGGTAGATTAACCTTTCCATGTCATGACAACATGAGTTGCCAGGATACATGGTTTCTCCTCATGGGGCATGTGCCCTTGACTGTTATCAGTGTAATCAAAACCATCCAACATTAAGGGTGTATTAGACTGATGAGCCACTGTTTTGCCACTGAAGTTCAGTATTCATTTCTCATTCACTTAAGGGATTATAAATCAGAAAAGCAGTCAGTGAGTCATTCTGAACACAGCATTGGCAACATGAGGATGAAGGTCTTTTTTAATCCAAGAGGCATCTGCAAGAGGAAAGGTACTAGTATAAAAGGACTGCTTGGTGCTGAATAGGCTCTCACTCAACAGCAGCAGGTGAAGACCAGAGGTAATGTTTTTTCATCTTACTGTTATATTGACAAACACATACTTGTGGAAATTGCTTTGTATTGGTATGAAGTAAGACGTTAAGACTGCTCTTTGCATGTGTGTTGTAGGATATAGTCACCATGGTTACTCAAACAAAGTCTTGTGTAGCATCCCTTCTGCTGGTATCAATACTTGTTCAGATAGGAGATTTGTATCCCAACAACGAGATGGCATCCAGTAAGTAACAGCTTCAACAGAACCATATTGACAAATTGCACACCCATCCATGCAGTAAACTCCAAAAGAGTAAAACGTCATTATGGGATAACACTGCGAAAATGATGCAAAGTTTTAAAAACAACTTTTTGAAAACTTTTTGTTATGAGTGCAGCACAATTTGAAAGCACTTACAGATTAATGCAAGAGAATGCTAAAGCATGTCCTCATGTACCCTATTGCCTTTTTGTTCAGGCTGTGAGGAGTGTAAACTGAAAGAGAACCCCATCTTTTCCAAGCCCGGGGCTCCAGTCTATCAGTGCATGGGATGCTGCTTCTCAAGAGCATATCCTACTCCTCTGAGATCCAAGGGAACAATGCTCGTGCCAAAAAACATCACCTCTGAGGCAACATGCTGTGTGGCCAGAGAATTTAAATCGGTATGATATGTATCTTCTAGAAATAACTCTATCTATGAAAAAAAGTGCATTTATTCTCACAGTTAAGACAAAGTAATGCACCGGCAGAAAAGCTGAAATATTAACAAATGTTGTTCATGTCTTACAGGTGACATTTTATGATGTGAAGCTGCAGAACCACACAGACTGCCACTGCAGCACATGCTACTATCACAAGGCTTAGGAAATGTGTATGAGAAACATTGTCTCAGTGCAAGCAAATAAATGCCTTAAATGCTCCATGTCCTTGCCAACGTAATTATTTGTAGTTCACATTGCTTTCCCCTTAATTAAATGTATTCATTTGGATTTTGCCCTGGTTGTTTTAACTTAATAAAAGGTAGACTTAAATGTGCATAATAAAGTTGACTTTCAATTGCTTTCAGTTGCCAATGTTATTCATTTTATAATAACATAATTATAAATGTGTGTGGAATAGATGGCCAAATGGGCTTGCCAGATTATGTGACACATTAGGTTGGCCTCTGAGCTTCAGTAGGAACATTCTAATATGCACATTTCATATGGCACAATTTCCCTAAAGGTTAACTGACAAATATTGATGCCTGCCATTTACAAGGTTAAATATAAGCCTTCTTCCCAAACTGCAGGGAAAGTGTTGGCAAGGTTATAAACAGTGCTCTATGTGGCTCAGTGGGTCATTCGAACACCCCCACGCCCATGCGTCACTGTGCGTGAACGAGTACGTGAAGGTCTGTCCGAACGCGGCCGTGATTGTTGTGAAGATGGCGGAGGAGGAGGCAGAGAGGGAGTGCAACACAAGGGAAGTAATTGTGGCCCTCCGTAAACGCTTCCAGGAATTGATCACAGGACTGAAAGAGAGTTCGGAATCGGCACTGGACGCCTCTTCTAGTTTTTGTCAGGAGTTTTGCCAGGTCTGCAATATTTCCCTTAACGCTACCAAACCCGCAGGCTTTCTGATTGATGATGTTGCTCTCAGCTAGCACGCTAGCTAGTTAGCTTGCTATCTTGATTGCTAACCATCAAATGACCGACTGCAAAAAAAATATCCAACCTGCTTGATGGTTAAAATTCACGATACCATAATTGCACAGTGTTATAGTCATTACAATCATGTGAAATATATGCACGCTGTAGTTGTACTACAAAGACTATAGCTCGCTCAAGAAGTTCTTAATGTTAATTTTGATAACTGCCCAAATTTACTCGTACCAGGTTTGGCCAAGCCTCCCGTTCCCTGGTCGAGCAAGCTAGACGCTAGCTAGCTTTTTGTGCAAATATGGACTAATTGCATGGTTGACTTATGATATAATACAGAAAGCATGATACATTTGTCACCACGCTCCTCGTGCAGCTGAAATGTTGCAAAAGCAAGTTATGTATCAGAGTTTGCAAAATGCAATTTGATATGACTTGGTCAGCTAGACAACGGAAAATTTGCTTTGACATATTGTGGTTTGCTTGACCTGTCTTGTGTGCCGCTAATGACCAGCCGTGATGCATTTGATGACTATCACTGGCATGCTGTTCAATCTCGACACTTTTGATAATAAAAAAAAATCTAAATATGTACAGATATTAATATGCACCATTAGACAACAGATCTCAAGAAAATGCATGGTGTGCAATGGCCTTAATTAGCCTGTGTGGTAAAGGCCACTTTGAAGACTGGTTATGACGGGGCTCATTTTCAAGTAATTTGTGCAATAAATTAAAGGTTTAAAAATTTTTAAGAACAAGGGAATTTTTTTTAAACAATCTGACCATCAATTTGTAGATATCTTTTTAGATCTGAAGAGTTGAGTTTGTATAAAGTTGATGGGAACATGGTCTTATAGATACACTTTTGACTGTTTGATAGGATAACATTTGTTGGTAGATTGGCGTTAATTTAATCAAATTAAGTCAGTTTTGCAATATG
This sequence comes from Alosa alosa, assembly GCF_017589495.1. Classification (NCBI taxonomy): domain Eukaryota; kingdom Metazoa; phylum Chordata; class Actinopteri; order Clupeiformes; family Clupeidae; genus Alosa; species Alosa alosa. The sequence goes on from NC_063207.1 coordinate 24,591,442, forward strand.
TGTCACCAGGTACTGGTGGAACATGGGAGTCGATGGAAGACAGAGGAGGATCCACTGCCTCTGTTGGAGATGTACACCGTGGCCATACTCAGCTACGCAGAGGCCACCCCATCTCTCTCTCCTGAATGTGAACAGGCACCACTAGTACTTGATAAATTAGGCCTGTAAGTACTCATTCTTCAACAGTCCTTCATTCTGCTCAACAGATATGATGCGTAATTGAAATAGCACTGGTAGTTACAATTGGCTGCGTTGTTATTCGTGTGTGCATCTGTGGTCCAAATCTATGCATTGTTGTCGGTTGTCTACTAGAGCAGTGGTTCTTAAACTTTTTGTCTGGCGACCCCCCCAAAAAACATTGGCCAAGTCTTTCGACCCCCTTCTCTCCAACCGGCAAAATTAGTTTCACTTTGGAAAATGTTACGAGATGGGCATTCGTGGCAGAGGCAGAAAATGCAAATCATTTTATGACCCCTCCCATATTTTTGGCAACCCCCAGTTTAAGAACCACTGTACTCGAGGCCTGCACTAGTAATGTTATAACTTTACATGTCAACGACCTGAACTAAAAGAAAGCATCTCTTCTATTGCATTCGGATTAATTCATGTTCTGTTCTCGCAGCCAAACCTCTTTATCTTGTGTATGTTCAAAGTGAAGATTTCCTGAAATCACCTCTGTTTTGTTTGTAGGAGCTGCATGGATCTTCTGTTGTCACTGTCTGAGCAGGTCCCAGGTGCCTTATGGGAGGAATTCCAGTCATCTGTGAAGGTGAGAAACCGTATTGCACAAGCCCTTTGCAAAATGTGGACTCAATTTTAATGATTCATTTGTCAATTTACAATTAACACAATGGCATGGGTATTCTGCATTTGATGGTTCCATACGTGAAGTGGTTGTCATCCCGTTCCTTGCACCCCTCCTTATAGTTGGCACATGCCATTCTGCTGGAGAGTGGGAATTCACAACTTCAGACGCTATCAGCCGTTGCTGCAGAAAGTGGAATTTGGACCAATTCCACCCTGTGCAGTGTTCTATCTAATGAGACACCAGAAACAGAAAAAGGTAAGAATTTTTGAGCGGTTTGTTTAGATGCTTGTGGATAAATTGATTGATGAATGTGCTGAAATGTTCTAATTATCTTGTGCATTACATGCTCTAGTGGTCTTCCTTTTTTCCTCATTCTTTTTTTCTTCTCCTTTATGTTTTTTAAGTTAATGAGTTTTTGGTTGTCGAGGGGCCTGTACTTCTTGATATGCGCATCAAGCACCTTATAAAACAAAATGAAGTAGAAAAGGCTGCCAGACTAGCCAAGGTCTGTACAGAGTTTCCAGAGTTTGGAGGAAAAAGGAACTTCAAACAAGCCTACCTGGTATGCCTCTGTGGGACAAGTTCAACAGAACAATTGAAGCAAGAGGTGAGTATTCTTAGAGTGCATCATACATGTTATGGCTGCACGATTTGGAGAATTGATCCAATTTCAGTTTGATTTGCAAGATCATTTTTGAAAGTCAAACTTCAGTTCAATATTCCAAATTTCGCTTTAAGTTGGGCCACTTCTGATTGGTGCATGCCTAGTGCACTCTTGTTTGGTGAGCATGGCATGCATATAAAAATCATAGATGTGACAAGATTAGCCACTGGGACAGAGTTGCAAACTGCATGGTTAATGTCAGCCTTCACAATTTGCCAATTGCCTTCATTCAAAGTGCAAATTGTGCAGCCATATGTATTTAATTTTACATATAATTGTCATAGTATTTCACACCTACCAACATTTGTTCACTCACCATTTACATAGATTAGTGTGTGCTACTGTACTGTATGTAAGCTTTTCATGTCAAGAAATGATTAATTGCATATTTTGCAATACATTATCTGGTGTTTTGTTGAATAGCTGTGTAGAAAATAGTTTTCTTTGTGTAGTTTAACAGCTGCTTATGTCTTACAATACAGATAGCAGAAGTAGACTGCAAAGATGCCTTGGACATGATCTGTAACTTGGAGTCTGAAGGGGACGAGAAGGGAGCCTTCAGCCTGTGTTCTGCATTCCTTAAACGGCAGCTAGTTCAAGGGGATGTGTATTGTGCCTGGTGAGTTGTTGCTATCTTTCATTTTTTGCAAGACCTTCAAATGAGGGCACATCTTTTTCTCAGTGGCTTGGGACAAGGTCCAGTGGAGAAGCTGCTCTTGAAATTCGGTCAGAGGATATGGCCTACTTCGATGATACCACATATATATTTGAACCTTGCGTTTTCATGGAGGGGCAGACACATTACTTTTGCACACACACATACGAAGGGAGAGACACAAGAGAAAATCCATCACAGAAACCCAGAAATGGAGTGTTCAAGGTCATCAAGGTGAACCTCATTTACCCCAAATGAAGGGTCAGATTAGAACAATGGCCGATTACATTGTAGGCAGTTGCCTCCACTCTTTTTACTAACAACAGGCTATACACAATGCAATTTTGTAGTAAGGGTCTAAAAGCCTGTGAAAAATATGAGAAAGGTGACAGGATGATGTAGTGTCTCTCCTTAATGCAACAGTTAGTAAGCTTTTGGTCATGGCGAACTTTGCTCATAGACTTCGATTATGTCCACTTTGTTGTGACACCATCATATTTGAATTGGTTGGTTACTTAGGGGGCAGCCGTGGCCTACTGGTTAGCACTTCGGCCCTGTAACCGGAGGGTTGCCGGTTCGAAGCCCGACCAGTAGGCACGGCTGAAGTGCCCTTGAGCAAGGCACCTAACCCCTCACTGCTCCCCGAGTGCCGCTGTTGATGCAGGCAGCTCACTGCGCCGGGATTAGTGTGTGCTTCACCTCACTGTGTGCTGTGTGTGTTTCACTAATTTACGGATTGGGATAAATGCAGAGACCAAATTGTCCCTCACGGGATCAAAAGAGTATATATACTATACTATATACTGTACTATACTTTGAAATTTGAATCATTGTGAAATTCAGTGTAGTTATGCACCAGGACTGCAAGGATGACATTCAGGACTTTACTTATGTTGAATTTGAGAAGCTTTGACCCATTGTTCAGCATCACATGGCTGTTTCATTTAATTTAATTTCATTGCAACATTACTGTAAGAGAGTAAACATTCATAATCTGTCCCCATGCCTTTATAGATACTGTTGGGGACACAGAGTTTTCGAGTTCATTCTTAACCACACTTACTTCCTATGTTAGGTTGTATCCATCTCAAATTATCCCACAAGGTGCTCTAATATGTGTACATAGTGAAACATTTGTAGGGTTATTTCATTGCAGGCGTGGCATCTTTTTGACCATTTTTTTCCCTCAATAACTTTAAATGTGTCTGTTAAAATACTATGTTTTTGGAAAATTCCCCCATCTTGTATGTTATTTTTTTATGGTGTAAGATGAAACAACATGATGGAGAAACCCCAAATGTTAAAACAATGGGTGAATTCGCTACTAAGTTAAAGCCACTTTTATAGAGGGTCATTTACAATGTTCGTCTAAATTACAAAGTATGTTTAGGAGTTTCATAAAGCTACTTATAAATCTTGTTGGTAACATTGTAGACCAACTACATATTTGTCTCCATAGCATTCTTCCTAGCAGTGTAGTCATTACACATCTATTGTTGTTGTTTGGATTTTGTAAAGAATAATCCATGGGTAGTTCTGAAGTATATTAAAGAAAACTTGTTTTTTCTGACTCGTGTTCTACTGATTCTAGAATTCAGTGTAGTATTCACACTCATGCTGTCTTACTTTGAGTGGAACAGTTGGGTGCCATACAAACTAGTGCTACCATATGCAATCTTAGTTTCACTGTATTGTGTTACTGTAATTATTTTACAAACATGGATTAGGCTACAATTTAATTAGTCATTTGAGCATTCAGCCTATGTGGATAACAGGCTTGCTGTGTTGTAGTGGGGTGGTTGCTAATGGCAATGATGCCAGTAGCTATCATGTTAGGTTCTTGCACAATGGTGATGTAATGAGTGCTTCATGGCAGATGGGGTTATGGTTTCGGTCAGCTAATTTTATGTTGTCCAATTAAACTATTGTACTTAAACTATATACGTTCCTGCACTCTGTGGGATTATGTAGTTGCAGCAACATTCATAGTCCTCTCCTTAGAGGGAATAACTTGTATTAGATACTGAGGTATTGTAGACCAGCAAGTCTGAGCCTGATATTGTCTTTGGATAAAGATTTTGTCAACTCCGACCTAGAACACAGGCTTCTTAGTGTATCAAGTAAATGCTTAATTGAGCTATAATTATTTGGATTTGTGATACAAGGTGAAGATTCCTTTGTGAGTTCGCCCTACAGTGAGGGTTTGTAATAGTGTGTGCATGACTGTGGGCATAAAGTTAATTAGCTGCTCGGCTAGACTGTTACATGGAGTCACAACTGTGGCTAGTTAATTTTTTAATGAGCAGAGACAGTTGAAGATCTTTGAGACCAAGGAAAATTTGGAGAGTTGCTGTTTTCCGTGATTGTGTTGCTGACAGGTCTCACACATGTTGTAGCAACTCTTCATTGAAATATGCTGCTTGTCTGTGTTCGATGTGACACAGCAACTCTCTTTACAGTGTGTCTTTCCAAGTATACTTATGATAACTTCAGATGAATGGATGGCTCAGATTAGTAATTTACCTTCTAATATCCAATCCAGTAATTTTAGCCAGTATCGGACCAATCCTGATCCTAGTTGATATGATGAACTAAATGTTTTTGCTTCTATGTTACACTCTGGGGACATGAACAAGGGGGCTCATGAACATGCCCCCAGAGTGTAGCACTGTAGCTGCCTGGTAGCTCTAGCTGTTGGCTGCAGCAACTCAAGCTAGGTAGAAAAATTGCCAGAATTCTCCTTTAAAATGGGATTAAGATGGCATACTAGTGGGTCATTCCACGTCAATTCAACCAGGGCCCACGCACTTAGGTCTCAAAAAATTCTGAAAAAATTACCAGGTGTACCTATGTTACCCAGGAGACACACTGTAAAATTACTCTTATGTAAGATCAATACTTTCCAAGATACAGCCAGTTTTACAGGGGGAGGGGGGTGTCGATTTTGTTCGGGCTCTTTTTTTTGTCAGTTCACAAGCCCATAGCGCAAGAACTAAACCATGTAGGAGGCTCAAATTTTGCATGCTGGTACATAAATAGGAATTGTATGTAGCAAAATCGTCACGTTTGGTCTGGATAATCCTGCGTGTTCATAGCTGTCCCTCAAAGTTGATACAAATTTTATTGGAGTTTTTGGCTGGGCTCTGTTTAAGCCTTCAGAAGACATATTTGTACTCAACATAGGCTCTTGATTTATTTTTCCTTACTGAGATAAGTAGAAACACTCTCACAAAAACAATGAACAGAAAATAAATTCCTTCAGGGTCTGAACAGCAGACCTTAGAAGTCTAAAAAATCATTTTGGTTCTCATTTTCAGAGCACCTAAACACCTTGTGGGAATATACAAAGATTTTTTTTTTTTTAAATTCTTTATTCTCCATGATCTTCTTCTTTTTAAAAACACCAGTTTGACTTGTCTTATGCAAATCTTTTTTTTTTTTTGCCCATGTTCAGGGTGGAAAATAAAAAAGAAAGATGTGCATAAGACAAGTCAAATTGGTGTTTTCAAAAAGAAGGGATCATGGATAATAAGGAAAAACATATTTAAAAATCTTTGTATATTCCCACAAGGTGTTTGGGTGCTCTGAAAATGATAACCAAAATGATTTTTCAGGACTTGTGAGGTCTGCTGTTCAGACCCTGAAGGATTTATTTTCTGTTCATTGCTTTTTGTGAGCGTGTTTCTACTTATCTCAGTAAGGAAAATAAATCAAGAGCCTATGTTGAGTACAAATATGTCTTCTGAAGGCTTAAACAGAGCCCAGCCAAAAACTCCAATAAAATTTGTATCAACTTTGAGGGACCGCTATGACCATGCAGGATTATCCAGACCAAACGTGACGATTTTGCTACATACTATTCCTATTTATGTACCAGCATGCAAAATTTGAGCCTCCTACATGGTTTAGTTCTTGCGCTGTGGGCTTGTGAACTTTGACAAACCCCTCCCCCTGAAAAACTGGCTGTATCTTGGAAAGTATTGATCTTACATAAGAGTAATTTTACAGTGTGTCTCCTGGGTAACATAGGTACACCTGGTAATTTTTTCAGAATTTTTTTAAACCTAAGTGCGTGGGCCCTGGTTGAACTGACATGGAATGACCCTAGTACTAGTTAAATAAATGAGGCATCAGGTGTCTGTCAAATGTTGTCTTAGCACAAGTCTTATATTATTTATGTTTGTTTTATTTAAAGGGAACTCACACTGCTGTGGAGTAAGCTTCTGATGCGGTTAGAATCTGCACAGGCTTTCTTGGATCAATGCAGACAGTTAGTGATTCTGTCCACAAGTGTGTACCATATTCTGCTCCTCATCAAAGTCATCCAGTCTGAAGTAAGTATTTTGAAAGTGTTTGAAGTGTTGAGTGTTTCAAAATTATTCTATTCAATCAGCACAAAGTACAGATTCTCCAATGACATATACTTTTTTTTTTCCAGGTTGAAAATGTAGGACTTCCAGTGTGCATCGAAATGTGCATTCAAGCTTTGAAAATGGGAGCCAGTGACGGAGAAGACAGCAAAGCCACCATATGCAAGACTATCTCCTGCCTAATGCCCAATGACTTGGAGGTGAAACGTGCATGCCAACTCACAGAGTTCCTTCTGAAACCCACTGTGGATTCATACTATGCTGTTGAAACGCTCTTCAATGAACCAGACCAAAAGCTTGAGGAGGAGTCTCTGCCCATTCCCAACTCACTACGTTGTGACTTGTTATTGGCCTTGAAGACACAGTGGCCTTTTGACCCTGAATTCTGGGACTGGAAAACTCTAAAACGTAACTGCTTGACATTGATGGGTGATGAAGCCTCGATAGTGTCATCCATTGATGAACTCAATGATAATGAAGAGCCAGATGGTAAAGAGGATGGCGAGAGTGGTCATAGCTATATGGATTTGATAATGAGTCCCTCAGTTGATCTTAGTGATCTTGATGCTGAACGACAGAAGAAAAGGGAGATTAAGAAACTGAGAGAACAGGGCTTTGTTTCTGCAAGATTTAGAAACTGGCGGGCATATATGCAGTATTGTGTTTTGTGTGACAAGGAATTTCTCGGTCACAGAATTGTAAAGCATGCCCTAAAACATGTCCAAGATGGATTATATAGATGCCCCATATGCGCACAGTCCTTTGAGACTAGACAAGTTCTTGAACCACATGTTGCTTCACATGTTAAACAGTCCAGCAAGGAACGACTAGCTGCTATGAACATCACCAAGAAGAAGCTCCCGAAATCTCCCACAAAGTCACCCCTAAAGGATTACATTCTGAAAAAATCACCTGTAGTTAAGGTAAATCCTGAAGCAAAAGTCCAAGCAATTGCAAACACTCCCAATATCACAGGACCTCCTGGCAGCAGTGCAATTATCACTCCAAAATCAAAACCAGAAAAAACTCAACGTGCTGCGGCTGTGTCAGAAAATACTGAGGATTGTTCTTGCCCTGTTACCAGCTGTCAGAAGGTATTCAAGTATTTCAGGAACCTAGTCGCCCATATGAGAGTGCATAAAGATGATGAAGAGGCCAAGTGTTTCCTCGAAACACACTGCCAAAAAGCTATTTGTCAGTATTGTCGACGGCAGTTTGTTAACATGACACACCTGAATGATCACTTGAAAATGCATTGTGGCCCAAAGCCATACTATTGCATTCAGCTGAATTGTAAAGCTAGTTTCCCCTCTCATGCTGAGCTTCTCATGCACAGGAAAGTGCACACTGGATTTCAGGCCCAGTGCATGTTTCCAGACTGCGGCCGGATTTTTACAGAAACCTACCAGCTGTATGACCATGAAGCACAGCATTACATAATGTTCACCTGTAAAGCACCAAACTGTGGTAAGGTCTTCTACTCACAGGCTCTTCTGACTTCACACATGAAGGAACATGTGAAACAAGAGATGTCCTCCACATTCACAGAACAAACTAATCCAGACAGTGTGCAGGTTCTTGGAAAGTCCCCAAGTAAAGCTGATGATGCCACAGGGGAATCTGCTTCAGTAAAAATAAAGCACTCTGTAGAAAGTATGCTGAATGATATTCCTGCTGCTGCTGCCGCTGCAACTGCAGAGGAGATCAAAGATGGTGCTGGGACACAGACTCCTACAGATGCAGCCAATGCACCAAGTCGCAGTGAGCCTGAGACCACAGCTGGTGGTGTGCCCGTCATTCAGCCTTTAAAAGCCACAGAGGCGAAAGTTTCAACTGAGTTTAACTTGAAAGGGCCTTTGCCAATAACACAGCCTTGTTCAGTAAAACTGAAACCAATTCCAATTAACACTTTGGAAGCTGTTGAGCTTCAGCCTCAGACAATTATACAGGACAAAAAACTTTTCTCCTGTCCAAAAGATCAACCTCTATTGGTTGAAATAAAACGTGAGCAACCTCTAACCACATGCTCCTCTTCAATGTCTCAACAAGGCAGTGCATCACAAAGAAGCGTCAGTCAAGAGGCAGATGATAAACTAACACACGTCTGCCCATTTGAGGCATGCACTCGGAGGTATTGTACATCTAAAAGTCTGGCAAGGCATGTCAAGAAAGTGCACTCTGAGGCTTTTGAGGAATGGAAACTGTCTAGGAGGTACAAACGACTTGCTGAAATGGCTGCAAGAAAACAGTCCAATGTACAGAGGTCTCCTAGTAAACAGGTTCAGAAGATGAATACTACAGGTCTTGCATCACCGCAAAAAGATGCAAGCACCAGGCAGTTACCCTATTCAGTAGAAAGTGGATCTTTATCTGAACCGTCTTCTTTCTCACCCAACTCTATGTCTAATTGTTCACTGCCTTTCTATTCTGGTTTTTGTTCTCAACCAGAAACCTCGTTTTGTGAAACTTTACAAAATCCAGCCGGACTGATACATTCAGATATCACTCAACTATGGCATTCACCAACAGCAAATGATTACAGTTGTGATTATACCCAGCAGAGTGATTGCCCCTCAAAAGTCTTACCTGATCAACTCCAAGGCTTCCACTCATTCTCCCCCGAGATGAATAGGGCTCAGGTTGCTATTGAGACACAAAATGATACACTACATACTACAGCCCCAAGTGATGATGGAAATGTCCTTCCCATGATGAGCCAGGACTCCAGCGTGATGAATCAAGCATCAAAGTACATATCCAGCTCTCTTATGGTTTTACATTCAACAGAGGGTGGACAGCAGTGCGATCTTGCACAAACAGAGAGAAGCGTAGGGCACATGGAGTCTCCGATGCAAAGTCATTCAAGCGGGATCACTCACAATAACAGTTTGTCCCATTCAGACAGTATGCCAGCGCAAGGCCTTCATCCTTATGTGTCAAACATGCCTACTGAGGTGCATGCTCAGTCAGTGGAACCATTGGGAAGCATTGACAAGTCCTTGAGTTTTGACCATCATGACCGATATGTCAGTAGCTTGGATGTTAATAATATGGCTCACCTTAACTCGCCCCCTTACAAGAGCCATGTTGATAATACAGCAACCCATCTACAGAGTCCAACAGAGATGTTAGATTGTACAAATTCGTATTTCAGTAATACAGGGGAGGCGTCAGATTCTCAAATGCAAGACTTGGATTCTGATGGAGGAACATTTCATGCAGCACCAGGCATTGACTCCACTGACAAAAAGGAAACCTCTGGTGAGGCTGATGAGACGAAGAAACTGAAAAAGGTACGATCATCCAAGAGGACAAAATGGCCTGCTATTATAAAAGATGGGAAAGTAATCTGCCGCAGATGTTACAGGGAGTTTTCTAGCACAAAATCTCTTGGTGGTCACTTATCAAAGCGGTCTCAGTGTAAAGCTTTTGATGAAGTTGATTTAAATGCTGATTTGCCAACATCCTTCCTTGATTTCTTGAATGATCCTGATGTTTCAACCGTCTACCAGACAGCAGTTACTCCAACTGTTAAGATTGAGGACGCCTACAAGGGCAAACCTATTGGGTCCTGCATGTATCAGTCAGCAGAATCTAACTATGTGCAAAATGGTAGTTTTCCTGACTTTTATGAATCAACTTACAACATGAATTTTCCAAAACAAGAGGATGGCATTGCCTCTTCATGCACATCTGATGCTGTACAACATACAGCTCTTAATCAGAGTGAATCTCTTGTAGCAGATGCGTCACAATCGTTACCCAACACTTTGGCTGACCAGAGCAAAGGTGCTGAAGTAAACATTGTCTCTGAGAAAAAGCATACAAGTGGAATAACTTTGAAGGAATCTGTTACAAATGCTGTGGATGTTGCATCCACAGGTGATGGAGAAGACAGTAAAGTTGTGGAGATTCAGAGAGCCTTGCAACGACTGGATTTGGTTGATGCAGTCCTGAAAGATTCTTTAAAGGTTAATGAGAGTTCCTCTCTAAACATGTCAAAGAGTGAAGACTGCTCAAAAGAAAGACCAAAACAAACTGTGGTGCCGAAAAGGGCTATAAAAAAGGAGGCAGACCCAAATGTCTCTAAACCATTCAAGTGTGAAAAGGCAGACTGTTCCTATGGTGCAATGACGAAAGAAGCTTTATTCAAGCATCTGTTCAGGATTCATAACTACACTGATGACATGATAAATGAACTTAAAAAATTACCAGACAAATTTTCTCCTTACAGCTGTCATATATGTGAAAAAAACTTTACGAGAACAACAGGTCTCCGTATACACTACATGAATGTTCACCATATGGCAAAAGAGGCGATACCCAAGATAAAAGTAAGCAAAATCGACAGAACTCTCAAATCCACAGCAGTTGGGAAGGCTTCTTTAACTCCAAAATCAATTCCTGTTAATCATCCGGTCAATCATTGCAACGGTTTGAAGGTGGAACGACTACAAGAGCCTTTTGAACCTAAAAAGAAAGTTACTAGCCAGTTGCCTGAAAAGACGAATATTTCAGCAGTAGCTGGACAGGGAACTTTAAATCAAGATATGTTGTCAAGTGATATGCGTTTATCAGTGGACAACTCTGTGGACCCCTCAACAGCAGGGCCACTACATCCAGTTAATAGTAACGAGAAGACTACAAAGGGTAGTTTTAAGACAGAGGTACAATCACCAACGGAAGTAAGGGACATAAAAGCTATTAAAGTTGAGTCTGGCCCAGAACTGATTAAAGATGACACTGGCCCAGAACTTAAAATTGACACTACTGTTATTAGTGAGCTTTCCAAATCATTCAGACCATATAGTTGTGTACATCAAGGGTGCACGGCTGCCTTTTCAATTGAGCAGAACTTGACTCTTCATTATAGAGCTGTGCACCAGACAGATCATGTTGCTGAGCAAGAAGGAGTGTCAGGCGATGGTGCCGATGCCTCTTTTAAGGCTTCAGACTTAGTGTGTCAAGTGGAAGACTGTTCAAAGGTACTCCATAAAGCCACAAGTTTGTTTAAACATTACCTGTTACATCACAAATTCACGGTCCAAAAATCAAGTACCATGCTGACTGGTGTAGATGTTGGCACCTTCCCTTGTGACCAGAACAAGTGCTCTGCATCCTTCACTTCTTTCTTGAAATACATTGACCACGTCAAAGATCACCACAAGGCAATACGAGTATCAGAAGGTGGTGATGGGTCATCTGCCAAGGTGGACCTGTCATTCAAATGTGATTGTGATGGATGTGATCGTAGCTACACCACCAAGTCAAATCTTCTGCGGCATCTCATGAAAAAACATCAAGACGTTTATGAGGACAAAATTAAGCCAAAAAACTTTCGAAACGAAGATCTAGCAGAGAAGAAAACGAAACCAGGGCTTAGTCCAAACAATGGGAAAGAGAACATGGTGAATAACAAATTGAAAATGAAAAAGAAAAATTTGAAGAAAAAAGGAAAAGTACTCAATCACTGGACAAGCTTTGGCCAGCCCTCTCTGAAATCTATGGATGAAGCCTCTGCCATGTGCACTAAACGGTTTCCCTTGCAGTATCCATGCATGATAAAGGGCTGTGATTCAGTTTCAAGTGCTGAAAGGAATATCTTTAAACATTATGCTACCCATGGTCTCACAGAGCGATACATTGAGGATCAGAGAAGTCAGTTTATATTTTGTAAGAAATACCCACGTTCCAGAAATATGGATGCCAGCAAATCAGATGGGACATCAACAGAGGGCTCAGAAGATGAAGATGAAACGGTGAATGGCGAAAGTTCGGGTGAAATGGCAGAGGATTCCCTTGAATCGCCCTCACAAGATGAGAGTGCTGACGTAATGCCATCTGAAAGTCAGCTGATGGGGAGTGAAAATACCCAAATAACACCCGATGAGTTGGTGGTTAAACGCAAGAGGGGTCGTCCTCCGAAGATGAAGAGACTAGACGAGCAAGACCACACAGCTGAAAATGCGATGAAGGAATCAGAGCTTAACACTGAGGAGCAGAAGCATTATTCTGAAGAGGAATTCTGTGAGGAGAGTCAAAATGCCATGAACTCTCTTGAGTTGGAGCCAGCATTTCTTTCATTATTGGAGGAATCAACAGATTCCCTGAAAAGGAAAGCAACTGAGAGTTGTAAGACTGAGACTCCCCCTAAAAAGCAGCGCACTCTTCAGCAGCAGTCCTCCAATATAATGGGGAAAAGACCGAGTGACTTTAAGAGAAGGACAACAAGTAGTGAAAATCTCGTTCATTTTAGAAACCCCTTAAATATTAAGTCTGTGAAAAATGTAAAGATTGTGATGGATAAAGCTTTTTCAAATGGTGCTGATCTTTTGCTGAAACAGCTTCAGGATATGCGTCCTATAGTCATACTCAAAAAGTGGCTGTATAGTTGATGGTTTATTTGGAAGCTGAAATACCCATTCATATGCCTTGCACTCAGGATTAGAAATGTAACATGCTGCAGAGTGGTACATCATAAACACATTTGACCCATAATTTCTTAACATGATAACATTTATTGCAAGTAGACCATGGATATTGGACTGTATAGGTTTTTAAATAGAACAATTGTTGACAAATTTTGATATATCATTCATTATACAGTATATGTTGGTGGACATGTCCCAGGAGCAGGTAATATGTAGGGTTTTAGACTAGAATCATTTGTATTTATAAAGCTTCTTTTTAAAATATGATTTGAATTTTGTTTAAAGAATAAAAAAAGACATTTTGATATATCCCCATGGGATTTATATTCTCCTCTTGTTTGGTATGTATTTAATTTTTACATCAATGTAGTGTCTGTAAATTTACATGTCTTCCACAAAGTATTCAATAAAATGGAAATGGTTGCTTTTGTAAACTTTGTTTACATTTCTTACAACAAACACCAGCAGTGTGTATGGTGAATTGTGTAATGACTTTGACTGCACTGTGTAATTAAATGTGTTTATAATCTTAATCAAGTTTTCATCTCATTTAATACATGTTTCACTCATCGAGGCTGAATTTTTTATTTTTTTTTGAAAACATAAACATTAAATTCTTTAGATTATAATTTGTGAAACTATGATCACTTCAGTGTAGCCTAGGCTACCTTCAATCAAGAAGTATTTGAGGCTCTAAATGTGTGGCATTTCATTATTTATTTTTCATGTGAATGTTACTAGTTGTGAATTGATGTAAGAAAGGTGAGGTATAGGTAAATTAAGGTAAATTAAATGTGTGACAGGCAATGACAACAGTATTTATAGTAAGATATGGGTGCATGATTAGCCCATATGCTCAGTTCAGTGGATTTGTAATTGATGTAGAATATTAGGAGGCTTAGACTCACTGTTTTTTTAAAATGTTCCAGAATCTACCTAGAATAAGGCGAAACAAAGTGTAGCAAAAGTACATTTTCGTCAAAAAAAGACATTTGTAAACGAAATTAGATTTTTCTTTAAGAGAATGTTTGAAGTTAGACATACTCTGAAGGAAGCATCTACTGTAACCCCCTCCTGCCTTTTTATCAACAAAGAAGTGACATATCAAAATAACCAATCACATACGCATAGCCTTCTCTTCTCTCATGACGTGTTCAACCGCGGGAAACATACAAGGAAGTAGTGCAACAATGTGAGATCCAGCTAACTCGTTGAAGTTTAGCTATCAGCTTGTTGCAATAAAGTATTCTGTTTACGTTTATGAGATAAGGAACAAAGCTATTTCGAATATTATCCAAATAACGGACATACGCTAGACATGGCCACATCATCTGTGTCGAAGGTAAGTTAAGGGAGTTTAGTCCGGAATTGAACGAGCTTGGTTTGAGCAAGCGTTGTGTAATTGAATGCAGATAGTGTGCAGGGCAATCTTTGAATATAGGCTAATAAAATAAACATATGTAATTACATATGTTGTCAATCCACAGGGATGTTTTGTTTTCAAGCCAAGTTCTAAGAAGAAGAAGATTTCTGGTGTTGGTGAGTAATATAAAACGTAGTTCATGCACTGAAGACCATTCCCTGAAGAGAATTATAGTTGACAGCAACGTACAGTTAGTTGAGACAACTTTCAACTCTGACAGCAAGATATTATCAAAGGTTGGTCAAAGTAACAGTGCTAGAAGTATAAAAAGTTAACAAGTCATGGGTACGTCTGTCGATCAAAACTATACTTCAAAATACAACCCCACTTTCCTACAAAGCTGGGACGCTGTGTAAAATGTAAATTAAAAACAGAATGTGACATTCTTTGTCTTCAAGTCAGGTAAATCCATAATTTGTTACAAAAAGGACATAGAAAAAAATATCTATAACTGACAACTTTGCTGTTTTATGAAAAACATATGCTTATTTTGAATTGAACAAAAACATATGCTTATTTTGAACCATATCTCAAAAACGTGGGGACAGGGGCATCCTAGAGACAGATGCCTCATATCTCAGAAGTAAAGATGCAGGCAATCATCACTCTGAAAAACTGTGAGGGCAAATAATGCAGCAACATAAGCATTCCTCAATGTAAAATTGTGACGAATTATGATTAAATTATAATTGAAATATTCAGAGAAATCTTGCATGTAGTGACAGGAATGAACAACAATATTGATGGCCGTGATCTTCAGGGGCTCAGATGGCACTGCATTAAAAACAGACCTGTTTCTCTAATGAAAGTCATTGCATGGGCTCAGGAAAACATTCAATAATCATCTATGTACACCGTTTGATGCTCCATCCACAAATGTTCGTTAAAAAGTTTACCATGCAAAGAGGAAACCATATTTAGACATGATCCAGACATGTAGCCATCTTATCTGGGCCCAAACTCCTGTAGACCAATCAAACTTTTGCATTATTTTTAAGAATCATGGATTCTGCTAGAATTCTGCATCCTCTGAGCTAAAGAGGAGAGGGACCATTCAAATTGTTATTAATTCACAGTTAAAAAGCCAGCATCGATGATGGCATTGGATGTACGTGCTTATGGCACGGGCGCATTCTGCACATACAACAACAGTATGGCTCCATAGTTAAGGAGTCCAAATCTGTCAAGTTTAGTGCATAGTGCATGCATAGAATAAAAAACATGATTAAGAAGCCTGTTGAGCTGCTTGAAATCCTATATCGGGCAAGAATGGAACATCTAGCTCTCAAAACTCCAGCAACTGGTCTACTCCGTTCCCAAATGTTAAAAGACTGATGTTAAAGGAAGAGGTGGTGCTAAACAATGGTAAGCATGCCTCTATCCCAACTTTGAAAACGTGTTTTTGTTGGCATCAAATTCAAAATGAGCATGTATTTTTCATAAAATGGTACAATTTGTTACTTTCAACATTTGATAAACAATCTATGTTCTTTTTTAAGTTAAGTATGGGTTTAAGTGATTTGCAGATGGTTACATTCATACTTTATTTACATTTTTGGGAATGGGGTTGTATAAACAAAGGTTATCTCTCTGATTCTGAAGTCTTGCCGAATTATTTGAAAAATACTGAAAAAACCCACTAACATTTGTACCACTTGTCTTTCCCAGAAGACTATTTCATTCAAGGTAGTGATGATGGAGAAACAGCAAAAATACGGTTCGGCATCTGTCAGAGGCTTTGGGACATGACGAAATCTGAGACTGAGGTAAGCATGACCCTGTCTTTCCACAGTTCCTAATCAAGAAGACTGTTCTCTCCACAGTCTATTGATTGTACTATGGCTAGAGTAGTATACATGTTTTTGTTCTTTTTATTCAGGTTTTGGATATTAAAATAAATTGTCCTATTGCACTTGTAACTGTGGACAAGTATTAATGGACAGTTAAGGCTGGCTGACAGGCTTAATTAGGTGGGTAGGTGTGAGATGGCTGTTGTTAAGTTTAGTTCAGTGCTGGCTCTGACACTCCTATTACAAGTCTATTATGAGTTATTTTGTTTTGCTGCTGTTCCTCATCAGCTTGGTGAAGTCCACAGTGCCTGTTTTATGCCAAATTTATTGGCAGTGCACAGAAGTGCCACAGTTGCCCACCCTGCTGATGAAGGGGTCTATTTCATCTCCATCTTTGGACAGTTATCAAGTCACTGTAATTAAATGATGTACATTTAGGGCTCTGATGTTCATAACAGGCCAAATCTAAGCTCGAAGCCAAAGTTAATTCAATGACTGTGTAAAACCTATTTGCTGAGATAATACCATCGGTGGGTAAGCTCACATGACGTGATATTTTACTTACTGGCTGACTTTGCCCATCATTAGCAATATGGCCCTGAATGTCTTATTTGCCTTTTGATTTAGTGGTGCTTTTGATAAAGCAATAGTATTTGACATGCAATAATAGATTGACATGTAACCAAATCCCAATGTCATGTCTCAACAGATGCTGCAAGATGAGCTAAACAAGAACATCTTGGATAGCCTGCTTGAGTTCATTAAAAAGTGTGCCTCAAACTTTCAGTCACAAGTGAATGACTGGGCCTCTATTATGAGAGCCAGTGAGATCCCTACAGCTGCCTTGGTGCTAGGTAAGGAAGGGGAAGTCGGTGATGTGGGCTTAAAGGACAGTTCTATATTTGTGTGTGTGTGTATGTTGCAGTAATCCTTACTATTATTAATAGGTTATTATTATTCATTCTAAAGCACAAATTTCTTTTTCTCCTTAATTAGGAGTGAATGTACCAGATCATGACATGACATTCCAAAGCCTTTCAGATCTCTTGCAGCAGTCTGTGACTCCGTTTGTGGTCTCTGTGCAAGCCAAAGAATGTGCAGGTGTGCTCTTGTTGCTACAAATGCTTTCTTTTTTATGCTTGTTATCAGTGTTTTTGCAAACAAGGCATCTGTTTCTCAGTATTACCTTGCTGAATGCGGGGAATGAGGGGCAGCCGTGGCCTACGGTTAGCACTTCAGACCTGTAACCGTAGGGTTGCCGGTTCGAACCCCGACCAGTAGGCACGGCTGAAGTGCCCTTGAGCAAGGCACCTAACCCCTCACTGCTCCCCGAGCGCCGCTGTTGATGCAGGCAGCTCACTGCGCCGGGATTAGTGTGTGCTTCACCTCACTGTGTGCTGTGTGTGTTTCACTAATTCACGGATTGGGATAAATGCAGAGACCAAATTTCCCTCACGGGATCAAAAGAGTATACTTATACTTATACTATACTTATAATGCTCATCTTAGGGCTTCCATCCAAAGTTTTAACCCAACTTTAATCATCAACTGTTTTGTCTCCAAGTGTACTGTCTCCTAATGTGACATGAATGTAAGCGTGCTTTGTGATCCATGTTGGGATTTAGAATGATGTTTCAGTGATTCAAGCATTTTCAAGCACCCAAATAATTATTTAAAAGCCAAACAAAAAGCCATTTGCTAAAAGCCAAATGGCCCTTGTAATATAATTGACGTGTGTAAGTCACTTTGGATAAAAGTGTCTGCTTATATGAATAAATGTAAATGTTGACTTGATGTTTCAGTGATTGGTGCATTTAAAAAACCCATCTCATTCTTTAAAAGCCAATGAAAAAGATATTTAGCCCTCCGATGCTTCTCTTTAGCTCTAAAGCACCTGATGCAGAAGGTGTTGGAGAGACTCATGGGAGTTGATGTCACCATGGATGATGATGAGGACAATGGAGGTCAGTGCAGTGCTCCTGTCCACCAGAAGAGGGTGCACTGCTCCCTCAGTTCACTCTGTGATTGGTACAGTTCGGTAACCAAGGTAAATGTTAAAGAGCTTCCCTTTTTGATGTTCACCCGCAAACATATCATATTTAGATTAAGTGGTTTTAAATAGAAATATTTAAAAGAAAAATACATCACCTATCTCTACACCACAGGACACACACAAACAATTATGTGATGTATGTTCAGATACGTTAAGTATTTAATTGAGTATCATGATAAATGTGTGTGTGTGTGTGTGTGTTTTTACAGAAATTTGCCGTTACATCTCCAGGCAAAAAACGTACTTCAGCAGCCAAATACATGCTATCTAAGCCACCTATAGTAGTCATTTTCAAAGACCTTGAAGCCTTCAGCCCTCGGGTGCTACAAGACTTCATTGTGATCTGCAGGTATTCAGGGACACAATAAAAACCAAACCCTCTAGCTCATTTACTCAAAGAGCTAGGATTGAAAATGAGTAAGACCTGAAGCTGAACCTCCTCCATTTCCTTTTTTTTTCCCCTCAAACTGTTTTGTTCTTCAGTCGCTACATCCAGAAACTTCCTTTGATGTTCATCTTTGGCATCGCCACGTCTCCCAGCACCATCCAGCACATGCTGCCCCACTCTGTGTCCTCTCTGCTCTGCATTGAGCTCTTTCAGTCTCTGTCCTGCACACAACACCTGGCCACAGTCATTGACAAGGTAAACATTGTTGGTAATTTTGTTCTCCCTTCTTTTTGTTTTGCAAAATGGCCGTGGACACTGACTGACTGACTTCATGCAGCTGTCCTTGGCAGGGGCGCTGTTAGATAATTCGGGCCTTATGACAGAATAATTCTGGGCCCGATCATATATAGTATTATTGGAGCCTGTTAGTGCTGGGCCCTAGAATCGTCCTACTGTTTTATATCTTATAGATTGATCAGATTATAGGGCACGGCCAACATGTGGGATACAGGAAATTAAGGATTTTTGACTGCATCATACCATCTGTGTTTTGTGTCTGATGTATTTTTTAAATGATTTCTATTTCAGCTTGTTCTGAATCCCCAGTTCCCCTTCAAGCTCACTGGCAAGGTATTGCAGGTGCTAGTGAGCATTTTTCTCTACCACGACTTCTCAGTCCGCAACTTCATTAAGGGCCTTCAGGTGAGTACTGTTTAAGAACGTAGTACAAAAGTTAACACAGGCTCACAAAGTACTTTTTGTTATACAATACATAGTTCAGATAGCTGGCATACTCAAAATCCCTTCACCATTATTGTTTTAGCTTTCTATTCTTTGCTGTAATGCATAGTCAATACACAGCTATACCCCTCGTTCTTGTAGTCCCTGAACAAAACAGATCAGCTATAATCTTTGTTGACCGTGGTTGTTTCTCGGTTGTAACCTAAAGTATGTTGTATCTGTGATGGCTGTGCCCTGCTCAGCTGGCCTTGGTCGAGCACTTCCACTCCCAGCCCCTCAGCAAGCTGTGTTGCTCTAAGAAGGAGGTGTTGGCCCATGCCCAGTCACTCAACCACCAGGATGTGGAGAGGGTCAGACAGCTGCCATCCTTTATGAGGTGCGTATGGACACTATTCAATATTAAGTCCTACAGAGGGATACTTCAGTGTTACTTTTAATTCTGTACGTGGTCAAAATAATAATAATTTCACTTTTTATTGGTGTGTTTTAATGTCATTCGTGATAATTTCAGTCAATACACCTAAAAAACATGAATGGGCAAACTACATGCCAAAAACATACACTTACAATGATGTTTCTGGTCAGAGACACACACATTTACAGTACATTATGTGTTGAACTAGTGGGTGCATTTTTGTTATTATTCAGTACTATAATTTAATAAACATTTATACCAAGAAGATTATTTTAAGATGAATTCCATGTCAGAATATTTTGTTTTCAGGACTTTTGTTTTGGTGAACAGCAGTATTCCTGTCACGTTGCTTTAACACAGGCACATATTTTTTCTTCTAAGGTATGTGGAAAATCAGGAGCCACAAAAGCAGGTTGAATTGCTGACCAACGATGAGTGTGTAAAGGTGACTGAATGCCTCTCTTTTAATAGCCTAGCTCTTTGTTGTTGTTCAGTTTGTGGATTGTTTTAAAACTGCTCAGAATATTGACCTTATTTGCTTTGGAATCATTTCAGGAAGTGTGTCAGACTTTGCTGAAAGCTCTCAGGAAGTATCACAAGAACTACTACCCCATTGTCAGATGTCTTCATACTTTGACATCCTCTTTACCCAAATACCCCTTGGGGAAACAGGTACTGTCAGGCTAAAAGAAAGGAGGGAAATAATTATGGCCCAGATAAATGTCTGTAAAACCAGTCAAGTTGATTTGCTGCATCACTCATATAGACTGGTACTGTTGTTTTCAGATCAGAGAGCTACACATATCCTGTTTGGAGAAGAATATTTGGGAGACTGAAGAATACAACTCTGCAATGCAGCTACTTAAGTAAGACATTGTAGTAATATAGGGTGTGATGAGACACAATGTGAATATTTCATAGAGGTGACTAATTTTGTCCTTTCTCAGATTGCTGGCCAAAGATGAGCTTGTTACAGTTTTGCAGAAGTGTGAGGTCATTCTGAGTTCCAGCAAGTCAAAGAAAATGAAGGCTGCACTTGGACAGCTTCAGAACTACTTGGCAAAGTTCGATCAACTTGACAGTATGTTTACATTGGTTTCAAGTACATTGACTGTTTGCCGTTCATAATCTTCAATTGTATACAGCTGTCAACAATTTGCAACGCATCAGAAACATCGGTCAAGCAACAGTTTACATTTATCATGTGTCTGTTAGATCTATCGGCAGAGGAGCTTATCCAAGAGGCTGTTTCACCAGAAAAGGATCTTCATAAAAAAACAGACCTTTTCCAGCTTCAGAAGGTAAGTCAAAATGCATATTATGGTAGCAATCGGTGTCAGCCTTTTTACATGAGACTCCTCATGTTCTGTATTTCATCAGACTCTTCTAGAGATGAAGGAATCCAGAAGAACCAAGAAGATGACTCCTTTTGAGGTGCTCCGAAATCAAATTCTGGAATTTTTTGACAGTCTTGTAAGGTAGGGAGAATACATACATCTGCCATACTGTGCCAAGCAAGACCATTTAAGAATTGCAGTAAAGCTATTTGCAAGATTATATTCTTGTGATACAATGGATTTATATTATATGCATTTATAGAGTGCACCTGGTTCCACCTGAGACACAGCCGTTGAATGAGGTTTGCTATTATGGTTCCTCTGGGGTCCTACGGAGACATCTCAATGCCACCCCTCGTACCTCCATTCAGACTGCCCTCAGTCATCCCTACTACTACCTACAGGTAAACCAAGCATATGCATGTGTGCCAACTGTAGGTCTTTGTACCGACAGTTAGTTCATGGGAATGTGTTCTTGTACAGCATGAAGGTCTGAAGACGGAGAGTGGGACAGTCTCAAACGCAGCTCCAGACATCTGCATTGTATACAAACTCCACCTTGAGTGTGGGAGACTAATTAACCTTTTTGACTGGCTGGAGGTAGGTTTGATCCAAAACTTTAACAATCCTCTATTCAAGTGTTGACATGCCTTAATTACTCTAAACAGGGTTCCCACTCAAATGTAAAATTCCATGACTTTTCCTGACAAAAAAATCCATGACTTACTATGAAATGACTAGTACAATATACCAACCAATGATTGGTATTTTAGAGTGGGAGAATAAATGGGCATTGAATAAACAAAGTTGGGCTACTCAAGCAAGCAGTTAAGCCTAATAACCAGATATACACCAATTCGGCATGGAAATATATTTGTATTAATGTATTATAAATACATTATAAATATATTAAATTCTGCAATGACTTTTAAAAATGTCATATTTCAGAAATTCCATGATCTGTGGGAACCTTGTCCCTGACATGTCAGAAAAGTAATTCATGTTTTTTCTCCTCAAAGGCTTACTCCACAGTTGTCAGTGCAGCAGAGGGTAAAGATCCTGATTCTAGTGACTACGGCAAAGTGAATGAACTAAAGCAGTATCCTTACTTTAACTATGCAGTGTTTTATTATCTTAAGCCATATTTCATTAATAGATAAGAATTGTATTACTATTTCAAAGTGTATGGCCTGATTCTCAGATCTGTAGTCATGACAGGTCAGTTTTACTGCTAAACACCATCTTAGTAATGTTCTGGCCCATTTACTTTAGTGACTGAAAAAAGTTCAGGCATGCCTTCTACCAGTGATGTTCCTTAATCGCTTGTTTCAAGTGCTCGATTCATCCAAGCAGTATCAGAACTCGAGTTCTTGGGATTTGTGAAGTCCACCAAGCAGAAAACCGACCATGTTGCACGACTGACCTGGGGAGGCTGCTGAGCTGCTCTGCAGTGCCATTTGTGTCAGAGGAGTCGAGGCAAATAATGACAAGTGCTGGGTTGAAGTCTGTATTAAAAAGTTTTATTGTTTACATTTCAACTATGTAAGCAGGAAAAAAAATGAACAGGATAAAGATCAAAATAAATATGAGATGGTATTGTGTGATTTGGTGATGTTTTCTAGTAGTTGCTTATGTGTTACAGTACAACATATTTAAGGCTCACACTACCCAAAACAGCAATCCTCAATCTTCACTGCTGTTACTTATAAGTGAGACTTTCCAATATTGAGAGAGCAACCACGGGATTGAACCAAAACTGGCCCACACAATACTTGTTTCTATGTTACAAACTATGTATTGCCCTTTATTTGAAAAAACACTGACCTGGGATACCTTTCACTTTCTGACCACATCAACCTGTATTCATTAAAAATGGCTGATCAGTAAATGTTACATGGCATTCTGAATAACTTTGATATACAAGTAACAAAAATAATATAAAACACAAAGGATGTGGAATGCCAAGACTAAATAAAATCTGAGAAAAAGGCTTACAGCAAGTGATAGGTAGGCCACTGGTAGAAAAATCAGGAAGGGTCAAAAACATAGCTTTACACCAAGAGGCACCTAAATGCTTAGGAGAGGGTGTATACCACTGACTGAAGCTTTTAAGTAGCCTTTGCCAACAAGTGAAATATGGCACTTTTTATTTGCAATCAAACACAGTCTCTGGCATTGACGTCATCAGAGAATAATTCAAATCAGTCACAGCAGTACATCAGCTTGTGTCCTAGTGGTGGATGGGTCTTTCTCAGGAAACATCTAAGGAGAGAGAACGAAGTGTTACAGCCTAATGCAAACCGACTCTTGCCTACTCATGCAACTGTGGTGTTCAAAAATGAGGTACTTACAACTAGCGGGTTGCTCTTCAAAGCGTCGCATTAACTGATCATGAGTGAACTTCACGAAGGTATCATATTGTTCTGCAAAACAAAATTCGTCCTTTTATATTGGTGCACCAAAATGATACTTATCATAAATGCACCACCTTTACACTAGAATACTCACCCGCCAGTTTGGAAGTCATCATCTCCTCGTACTCTTCACGAACTTTTTCCTCCCGCTCCTTAATAAGACGCTCACAGATCATGCCCACTTGCCTGAGGGTGAACAGCGGCTGCTCTTTCCTCGATGGGGAGACCGAACCTGAGGATGCGCCTAAAAAACAAAACAGTATTCTAACTACTGTGCACTTGTTCATCAACAAGGGCAACAAGTTAAACAGCTCGATAATACGACGATAAACCATCCATACCTTGAAGACTGCAGCCATTTAAGATGGACATGCCAGGCTGCGACTCAGGTGAAAGGCCATCCGTCGGTTGAAAACTACCGTCAAAATGCTTCCTTTTCTGCATCCTCTTGTACTCTTGCTTAATGTTATGAAGAATTTGCTCTGTGTGTATAAACAAAGGGGTTATTTAAGAGATCCACAAATACCTGCGCCGATTCCAATCACAAAATGAATTAGCCGGACGAATTACCAAGAGCTACATGTCATTCTTACAATTAACGTTACTATTAGTCATAATCTTTAGCACCGTATACGCCTCATCGGTTATTACATACAATAACCTATAAAAAGCAACATCAGGTTATGAAATCCGTCACTTTAAATAACTGGCCATGAGAGCCAAAAGCCAAAGAATGTCTTCAAGTTACTTGCAGGCTTTAACAGCTAAGTTAGGCCAACTTGGACAAACGTAATATATCTGATTAACCTTAGACAATGGACATACCTACACAGACATATCATTTGATAGCGGTTGTAACCCTAAAGTAATCCTACATTAACTTGGAAGATACAAATTAACAATTAACGTGCGTAAACTACGTTAACGTTACCTAAAGTCAGCTAATGAGGTAAC
This sequence comes from Alosa alosa, assembly GCF_017589495.1. Classification (NCBI taxonomy): domain Eukaryota; kingdom Metazoa; phylum Chordata; class Actinopteri; order Clupeiformes; family Clupeidae; genus Alosa; species Alosa alosa. Next base: position 24,615,885 of record NC_063207.1, read on the forward strand.
GTTAAATAAGGAAGCTAACGTTAGTTGAGGCCCTGTCTCTACGCTTAACACAAATGTGGTTTGCTATGATAACGTAGTTAGAGCTAGACATGCAGAGGTAATTGGAACACCAGTTGGCAACATTGTAGTCGTCAATTTTGTGTTTTTGATACACTTTAACTACTAATCATTGAGGGTAACGACCCGACTAGATAACGCAAAGTAGGTTAACTGAAACACAACCACACCAGAGCATTAACGTTAGCAAGCTATGCTAACTTAGTTGACTAGCTACCAACCTGTTGTAAGTTTAGAGGAGACTTCTCCGAATGGAGAGGGTTCATTTCGAAGGTATTTCCTCGGTGAAGACGACGATGGTGATACTGGAATACACCTCCTCCTTTTAGGTGATGTGGGATTCATCAGAGGATCGAAATCCATTGTCCTTTTCAGAGTAGCTCCACACGCCATAACGTTGGTTAGCTAGCTAGCACAGGCCCAAGAGCACTAAAAAGCAAAAACGCCTTGCGTAGCAGCTAGTTGTTCCTTCCCCAATAAAATCTACGTTACGAGATGATTGAGTCCATCCAGTTAGAAACTATTTATTCACACCACCAAGTTTTCCCAGATTGTCGGGCCTTGGCTAGCGTGTTGTGAGATGGCCAAACGACTAACGTGTTCGAATGCCAACTTCACACAGTAACCTGCCTCGCTAGCTACCGTTAACTAAGATAATGCAATATAGCCAACGTTAACGTTAGCTTACGAAAACTCCTCTTAATCCCAAGAAAATAACAGAAGGCGGTCAAGGTACTTCCACCTGTATTGTCCCCTACTTTTCTTCCCTAACGAATCTCCTGGCGATCGACCTTTTTATCGATCTAGCAGCCGATGGTGATAAGCCGACGAAGATTTTTAGAGAACAATTTTTGTTTTGGACGTCAACATAGCTCCACCGTTTCCTGCGTTTTGATGACGTAAATTTGAACTGATGGGCATGCGCAATTCATTTTTTCTGGTAATTGTAGTCCGGCTGGGTCCTCCACGATTAGTCAGAGACTAGTCATTTGGACTACTGCATTTGGAAATGGCTTTAATTATGGCTAGTCTGGCGTTGAAAACTTAATATCTACGAGATTCGTTGTCCTCCACAAGGTTAATTTACCATTAGATCTGACCATTAATTAGGCTGCCAAATACCAACCATAACTGGGCTATACTACTTTTTTTTTTTTTACTATCCTGGCTTGCAGTTTCATTTTTACCTACCACTGGATGACAGTTTTTGGCATATATCTATCGCTTTGGCATTACTGACGAAGCTTTAAAAACATAATTTGTGTTATTGTTGGCATAAGGTCAATACATTTTCAGGTCAATTTGTGGTCTATGCTCCATAGGCCTTTAGGGCCTTCTCAGGGATGGGCAGTATTTCTGACACATATTACTAAAATAAAATAGTATTTTGTCATTTGTATTTTATTGATTTGAAGAAAATGGGTTTGTATTTTTATATCCTCTAAATACTGAAGAATGCGTTCAGTGATGATATAAAAGTGCAAAATGATACAAGCAACCAGGGTAGGAATTTCACGGCGGCCACGACGGCGTAGCCCCTTGCGTTGGCCGTGAGGCCCCTTTGAAAATCAGAGGTTTTCCAGTTTTGAATTTGCAGTAAAGTTCGACATACATGGATGTCTCCAAATTTGGGCTTTAAGTTTTACAATGTGTTTAAATTGTTACACATGATTTCATAACGGGCCAAATACAAAATAAATGTTACAAATATCGCCTATATATTGATAAATCAGAGGACAGCTGACTAAGAGTTTGTAAAAGTAGCCTTAATGATCACAAAATGCTAAGCATGCATCTAGGCTATTAGCTGAGCTGTGCTTAAATTGTTCAATACATGATTTCATAACAGGCCAAATATAAAATAAATGTTACAAATATCGCCTATATATTGATAAATCAGAGGACAGCTGACTAAGAGTTTGTAAAAGTAGCCTTAATGATCACAAAATGCTAAGCATGCATCTAGGCTATTAGCTGAGCTGTGCTTAAATTGTTCAATACATGATTTCATAACAGGCCAAATATAAAATAAATGTTATATATAGCCTAGATATCTGTAAATATTAGATAGTAAGATGATTTACAGTTCTATGTAATATGTCATGTTTTCATTTCATGTTTTTGTAATGTTTCATACAGTGATGCAGGTCTACTGCAGTGAATAGGCTAAATACAACTTTGATAATTTGTATAGCCTACTATTAATAGTTAACTTTGGCCTTGGTGCCCCCCACCAAATATGCCCAACTGAAGGCCAAGTGGCCTTGCCCCCAGAATGGTGAAATTCCAAGCCTGCATGCAACATCTTATTAGTATCGACTCAAGCTAGGTTCACACTACCAGGCTAAATCCAATACAAGTCTGATGTTTTGCAATGCAACTTGTAGGCCTAGTCTGAAAAGTTATACAAGTTCATGCGACAATCCGCAATTCGGTGGACTTAACAGCGACCGTTTGTTGCTCCGTGAGATTGCAGCTCTTCACCGTTAACGTTAGTCTGCAGTTGGCATGGCAGCTCGCAGGTCAGCAACAGCTCGGCGGCCACGGCAGATCTTTCGCAGAGTAGCCTAGGACCGTCCAGCTGTCCCGAGAGATCCCCTCCACCAGACAGTGAAGTGCTGCACCGCTCACGGATAGATGGAAGGATGTCCGATGCCAAGCTAGGGCAAAAGCTAGCCATAGCAAGCTCCCAATGGACAAATATCAACGACATCAGCTGACTTAGAAGCAGTAAAAAGGACTAAGAATAACACGAAAACTATCAAAAATAGCGTAAATAAATAGGGAAAACATTTAACTAGACAAACCAATGCAAAAAATAAACATGACATCACATAAAATTACGAACATTACAGAAAAAGTGTTTTATGTTTAAAGTGTTTAAAGAGTGTTGAAGGACTGTGCAGAAGAGCTGAAGGATGTTTTTACAGACATTTTCAACACTTCTCTGGAGCAAGCAGTCATCCCATCACTTTTCAAAACTGCCACCATCATACCCGTGCCAAAGAAATCATCACCATCATGCTTCAATGACTACCGTCCTGTAGCACTCACGCCCATAATCATGAAGTGCTTCGAACGGCTAGTCATGTCACACATCAAAGCCACCCTACCCCCCACCCTGGACCCCTTCCAGTTTGCATACCGAGCCAAACGATCCACGGAGGATGCAATCTGCTCTGCCCTCCATCCAGCCCTCACCCACTTAGACAATAAAGACTCATGTGAGAATGCTGTTCATAGACTTCAGTTCAGCATTCAATACCATAATACCACAACAACTCATCAGCAAACTGGACAAGCTAGGATTCAGTACCTCCCTCTGCAACTGGCTGCTGGACTTCCTGTTGCAGAGACCACAAGCAGTACGTGTCGGGGACAACACCTCAAGCACTCTGACCCTGAGCACGGGGGCCCCTCAAGGGTGTGTGCTCAGCCCCCTGCTCTTCACACTGCTAACACATGACTGTACAACCACTCACAGCTCCAACCATCTGGTGAAGTTTGTGGACGACATAACACTGGTGGGCCTCATCACTAAGGGCTTATGAGGCTCACTACAGAGAAGAAGTAGACCTGCTGGCTAAATGGTGCAAAGACAACAACCTCCTGCTAAATGTCAGCAAGACCAAGGAGATTGTTGTCAACTTTCAGAGAGGCCACAAACAACTGCCACCACTGTCCATCGACGGAGATGCTGTGGAGAGAGTGAGCAGCACAAAATTTCTGGGGGTGCACATCAGCGACGACCTCTCCTGGACCACCAACACAGCATCACTGGCTTAAGAAAGCCCAGCAGCGCCTCTACTTCTTGCGCAAATTGAAGAAGGCAAGTGCCACGCCTCCCGTCATGACTACATTCTACAGAGGGACCATCGAGAGCATCGTCTCCAGCAGCATCACAGTGTGGGGGAAGCTGCACAGATCAGAACAGGAAGACCCTCCAGCACTGTTAACACAGCTAAGAGGATCATTGGCAAGCAATGCAAGCAATCAGGATGCTGAACACTCTACCCACTCTCCCATCACTGACAGCCCCCACCCACCAGCCAGCCAGGAACCTAGGAAACTAGGATCCTGTCTACCCCCAACACCGCCCTGTGGAACTGCACTGTGACTCAGTGGGCAGCCCTAACGTGTTGCTGCTTCACATCAAGCCTGATATACTTGAAATTACTGCATACTGCATATCAATGTAAAATATACAGGTCACACAAGCACAAGTTTAAGTTTAAACTTGTCATGTAACTGTTAAGACTATATAAATATACAACACAACTACCTCTATATATATATATATATGTCCTATATTTCTATTTTGATACATCCATGTTCTATATTTCAGTCAGCACTTTAATTTAATGTTTATTGTCTATGGCTATGTCTATAGTATGTCTATGTCTGTATTTAAAGTATGTCTATGTCTGCATGGGAAAGTAAGAAACGAAATTTCAATTCTTTGTATGACCAGTGCATGTAAAGAAATTGACAATAAAAGCCGACTTGACTTGACTTGAAAAACAAACAAAAACATGATGCCAGACGGAGCGGCGTGTCTCGCCAGCGTCCCCGTAACCTAGCAACTCAAGTCAGTCAGTTGGGTTCAGTGTGTGTTTGTTTGTTGTTGTGTGCATGCGGGTCAGTTCAGTATAGCCTATATCACCAGTCCTCACTGGCGTAGAAATCTAATATTGGCCACATTATATTATAATATTGGCACCTCTGCTGAAGATGACGAAAAACCTGTATAAAAAATAATCTGTTGGTGATTTATTGTAATCTCACAATGAAAAAAAAAATAGGAAAGATCCAATCTTGAAGGGAAAATCTCATAAAGAAATAAATATTTGTAGCAAGAACACGTTGCTCACAATTATTGGCACCCCTGCTTGTAATACCTTCTTAAACCTCCCTTTGTCAATAAAACAGCTTGTAATATTCTCCTACACCCCATAAAGTTGGAGAATACAAAGCAAGGGATTTAAGACCGTTCGTCTTTACAAAATCTCCCCAGATCGTCCAGATTCCTAGGTCCACACTTGTACATTCTCCACTTCACTGCTTTTCTATGGAGTTTATCAGGGGACTGATGGCAATGTCTGAAGCTTGATTTTGTGTTCAGCAAACCATATTTGTTTAGATCTGGGTGTTTGTTTTGGTTCATTGACCTGATGAATGATCCAATCATGACCAACTTTTAGGCAGAGATTGACAGATTTCCTTTGAAAATGTTTAGGTTTTTCTTGGTGTTCATGATACCATGCACCTATTAGGTTCTCAAGGCCTTTGGGAATAAAAACAGCCCCACAATACCACAGCCCCTCCACCATAATTCCCATTAGGCATGGGGTTCTTTTCAGTATAGACATTCTTCTATGTATGCCAAACACACCTAGGTTTACATTGGTAATAAATGACGAGACAGGCTTTTACCTGACATGCCCCCTAAATAAGCTAGGTCACTTTTGAAGATTTTTTTGGGGAGACTTGGAGACCCCAAGATGCATCTTTGTCTGTAACTCTCCAACAGTGGTTCTTATGGATTTTCCCCCCATACCATCCTCCATACTGTACGTGGAGCAAGAAAATCATGGGTCTTTGTCCAAGCATGTTTGTCACATTTCCAGATGATTAGAATCTTTTAATCATTGTTTTAACTATAAATAGGCATTTTCAACAAAGTACCTAGTTTTAATAGACATTCTCTGATTTACACATGTCAACACACTTTCTTTTTATTTAAATTTAGTGTATTCTCTTGTCTTTCCCATGTTGAAAAATGACTAGAGGATTTAGCCTCTGTGTAAGTTCTGAAAGTGTGTGCTTCACCTCACTGTGTGTTCACTTTGTGCCGAGTGTGTTTCACTAATTCACGAACGCAGAGACCAAATTTCCCTCACGGGATCAAAAGAGTATTACGATAATTGTTTTTCCGGATCATTCCGGATTCTGAGGGACCACTTATTTACTTTAGACTGCAGTTTATTCCCACAATCAGACCTGTTTTCTTTTCACCCCTGATTGGGCACAAAGTTTAAAACCCTGCAATTGTTTTTAGCAGGAGATGAATCAAATAAAGAAAGTTGAGCATTAACAGGACATATATCTAATTAAAGAATCACATTAACATTTTGGGAATTTAGTTCACTGATTCTTGAGATAAGGGAAAGAACATGTCCCCCATCTTGAAGATCTAGTTTTGCGGTAAAAATTGAGAAATTAATAATAATAATAATTATAATAAATATAGCTGCAAACAACAATGAGGGGGCCAAGCTGTTGTGCAGGGGTTGTCATGGCAATGCAATGTTGTTACATTATACACAGAGACCATTTCTATTAGATTAGGTGGTGGGGTGGCAAATACTGCCCTACAAAGCCAAAAGGCAGTAACTGACCAGAGTGTCAAACTGAGAAAAATGACTTTAAAGTTGTTTGATTTGTCTACACAAATGTATTATAGGTAGAGCAATGAAAATCTGGTGACTTGTTGCCCTGATGAAGAAAATCTTGTGCTCAAAGTTGACCGTTGACCGTTATTTGTCAGATACTGTACTCTGCCTTTGTATTATGTATTAAAAAATAAGGAGTCGTGCAAAGGCAAAAGGCAGTAACTGACATATATGCTTACCACCATATAGATCATTGAACACCTTCTAAATCATGGCATTTGTTTTAGATGACACACAATTACTTAGACATAATAGTTGTTGCTATCCAGTGCTGGGAGTGCATTCAATTGGAGTCAACACGTAGACTAAAGAACTTCAATTTTGTGTGCAGCAAAACCAACAGGGTGACTACAGATAGATGACACAAGAGTGTACAGTATGAATAAATACAACAACTATCTCTGATAATTAAAAACAATACTTTATTTGAAAGAGAACGCAAAGATAGCAAATGAATGGATGGTTTAAAATTCATGTATGGAGATAAAAACAAGTGACCCATTCTTTAAATTGAGGTTTCTTATGACGGTGGGCATAACATAAGCAATGTAATTTCCATTGTTTTGGATGCAATAAACTTGATTTGAATTATGCTGTCACTCCTCCACAAGACATGAGAGCCAAAAAGCCTTTCTATTGGGGGGCATAAGAGGACAATGTTTTATACAATGTCTTCTTTCTTTGTTTCCTCAATGCCCCAGTTACTGCCTTTTGCCTTTGCACAACTCCTTATTTTTAGTACATAATACAAAGGCAGAGTACAGTATCTGACAAATAAGGGTTAAAGGTCAACTTTAAGCACAAGATTTTTTATATACAGACATTTCTTCATCAGGGCAACAAGTCACCAGATTTTCATTGCTCTACCTATAATACATTTGTGTAGACAAAACAAAAACCTTTGAAGTTATTTTTCGCAGTTTAACACTCTGGTCAGTTACTGCCTTTTGCCTTTGTAGAGCAGTATGGTTTTGGGAGTTACTGTAAACACAACCCTCTATTTTTTCGAAAAAACAGTCACATTGAGTATGGATATTTATCCACATGATAAAGGAAGTTGTTAATATCCCAAAAATAAAGTACTCATTTTTGACCAAAAATGCAGTTACTGCCTTTTGCCTTTGTAGGGCAGCATAGGTCAGTAGGTAGTCTTTAGAATGTTCATAAAACCAACTGCCAGTCCACACTGCGGTGTCTCCATCCAACAAACGGCAACAAACACAGACGGCAGGCCCACACTGACTCAACTGTTGGTGTTTGTTGGCGTTAGTTGAAGCAGTGAGCTTAGCTCCTATACACCACCCCATGCACAGCTCCACTCCCCCACGAAATTTGCAGGTGGGCAGGAGGATCAAGGAGCAGATGGAGGGATGCAGTGATAATAATTGACAAATATTTTAAAGGTTTAACATAAAGGACCCATGTATACTTATGACATCAGTTTAATATATTTTTATGTATTTTCATTGGAATTTCTTAAAATACAGACGTTGTAGCCTACCCTGAAAAACATGCAATTTAGAGGTAACAATGTGAAACTGCAAAAACAAGTGTTTAAAAGTGGGGAGTAGAAAAGTGCTCCCAAAGACTCTACTGTATGTGATATGTAACAACCACATAAAATAATTATACGCCAATTAAGTTAAAAGAGGCCATGGGACAAGTGTCAGTCAATTATATAAATTATCCATCAGGTGTATAATAAGCTCAATGAGGTTGTAGGTTGCAGTGACTTTAGATAGATAGAGATGGATAGATAGATACTTTATTGATCCCCAGGGGAAATTCAAGGTCTCGGTAGCATACAGACAACACACACACATTCACCAACAGCAGAAAAAGTAATTAAAAGTATATAATATAAAAACACAACTAAGCAATAAGGACAGTAGAAGATAAAGAATATACTAAATATACTAAAATACAAATTATACTAACTAACACTTAATCTAAATCAATTCTAAAAACAGTATCCACATAGTGGTGATTAATCAATCAATCAATGACTGAGGCAGGGACTGAGGCAGATTCTCTGTGCTGAGGTATGGTGTGCTCTGTGTGAGTGAGTGTCACGGTGATAGTGCAATGGTGATAGTGGTCATGGTGATAGTGCAAGTGAGTAAGTCCAACAGTGCAAGAATAAAGTCTATATAACTATTTTAAGAAAAGGTACAAGTGTGGCCACAGTGTGGCATGGAGGGAGGGGTTATGCATATGTGCTAATGTGCTAATATAGCACGCAAACAGTGAGGCAGAAAGACAGTGGTAAAAAGTGGCTAGTGGACAGACAGTATCCAAACATGGAGGGGGTGAAAAGGCAGACAGACTATGCAGAGAAGTCTATCTCTCCTCTTCCCTTAAGTGAAACATTGAACAGTTCAATGGCCCTGGGGACAAATGACTTCCTCAGTCTGTCTGTTGTGCAAGGGAGTGAGCGAAGTCTCCAGCTGATCAGGCTCTTCTGCTTAACAATAATAGGCTTTCTGCTTAATTCTGCTTAATAGGGTGACACTCATTGTCCAAGATGTTGATCAGTTAGTTCAGGGTCCTTTTGTCAGATATTGAAGTGATGCACTTCAGTTCAGCTCCCACTACAGAGCCAGCTTTTCTTACCAGCCTGTCGATTCGCCCTGCATCCTTCTTCTTTGTGCTTCCTCCCCAGCATACCACTGCATAGAAGAGGACGCTGGCAACAACAGACTGGTAGAACATCCTGAGGAGCTTGCTGAACAACTTTAGAACAACTAAGGGGTGTTTTCGAGTCTGACACAAAGCAATGTCCCAAAAATCTCACTTAGCTATTTTGGAGCATTTGTAAGCTATTCTCTTGCTTGTATAGACTACGACAAGGCGCTTCAAAATGTTTGTTAACTTTTATTTGTCAACTGCGTCAGACTTTGTCAACATAGGAGCACACAAGGCTGCAAATGCTCCTGTACTCCTTTTTCCCTTTCATATTCATTCTAGCACTGGACAGAGTATGCCTACACCGAACAAAGGTGCCATGTGCTACCTAGCTTGGAAAGGCATCTTTATTGATCAGATCTTCTTAAGTGTGAGCTTTTTGGGATGTTATAGGCAGTGGCTCACAAAAAAATCAGGTGATTGGAGATTGGAGATGACTTCTACTCCTTTAGATAACGGTGGTTGTGTGGTTGTATTCATAACAATAGCTTATTTCACGGCTCTTCAGAGTGCTGCAGAACGTTCCATTCACATGAATGGGCCTTCCCAACGTTCGGGCCTATGTTAAATCTACATAAATCACCGGCAAAGCATTTAATCACCGCTGTCAATTGCAGCGGGTTTTGTGCTTCTGATTAATGTCTTTCATATCCTCACGCAAGGACTGGAACTTCATTCAAGCGTGAAAGCAGGCGGTTGATCAGCTGTGTTCTAAAGAATGTTTGATTCAAGTTCAGCAGCGTGTGTTGCGAACTATTTGTTTCTCAGCAAATGCCACGATGAACGGTAACAAATAGGCTAGGTTATGTAGGCTAAAGTCATATCGTGGGGAGTTTATTATTTCGTTTTGGCAAGTAGCCGTATAATAAGCAGGATAATGTATAGAACGCCGGTCATTACTGTGAAAATAAGTCCCTTCGGGGCACATGAAATTTGGTGGGTATGTAGCCCCAATAGACTTATACAGAAAATTTTCGTTTGGTCCCGGGGGCCACTCCACCCCCCCCCTGCGCTGGGCCCCCCGAAACCCAAAAATTCAGTTTTTCCTAAATATCTACCTGAACCATGGCACCGGTAAAAAATTAAAATGCAATATCATTCTGCTTTAATCGCCCCTATCTTTAGTTAAGATATTCAGAACTGCACCAACTTGTATGTGTATGATTGACCTGACATTCTCTGGGGGTATGCCAAGTTTCGTAGAATTTCATCCATGGGGGGGTTATGTGTAAAGTTATGTGTACATTTAGTGACTGTACACTCATTGGCCTGTAGATGGTGGTGTTGAGCGAAGGGTTGCTGGAAGAGGATATTGTCTCACACGCACTCTTTCTCGCAAACACACATACATACATAAACACACATACATACATCAACACACACACGCACATTTAGGGCTGCACGATATTAGGAAAACATGCGATGTGCGATAGCATTATTGAGTACTGCGATAATGATATAACTTGCGATATTTAAATATACTGCTCAAAAAAATTAAGGGAACACGTTTTCCACAATTGTTAAAACACATTTTTTGAAACCTTCCACCCTTTTCTCCAATCTTAAACTACATTCACAGAATGTCTGACAGTTCTTGCAAAATAAAACACTTGCCTCAAAAGTTTTACTTGTGCTCAGAACCAAACAGATCGAGTACCAATCCAGTGTATGATTGAAGTGTTCCCTTCGTTTTTTGAGCAGTATATTTAATGTTTTTCTCCATTCTGCTTGCTGCTAGCATAGATAGGGTTGGGGTTAAATGTATAATTACAGAAATAAATGCATACTTTTCTACATAAACTATTAACTAAAATATTATGTATAGGCTATATGGCCTGATGAAAGTGGACAGCTAAGAGACCTACTGCTAGGCTATCGAAGTTGTGTGGAAGATCTGCTCCAAGAAAATCCTTGTAAAAGACGGATATCGACGGATATTAAGCTATATCGCAGCGGTCATCTCAGTCTGTAACTTCATACTCTGCGCATCCCACGTATTACCGGCATGCTGACAACGAGGGCAGCGGAAAGTGAAAGTAATTGGGCTGCAATTGCACAGTCCAGGCTAAGAAGCAGGCTAAACAACTTTTACAAACGAATCCTGATTACCTCTCTGCTGCTGTCTGGGGCTTTTGCTAAATGCAAATCATGAAATACAAGCCTAGCAGTGAAAGACAGATCTTCTGATATTACGATAACGAAAGAAATTGTTTATTTTGACACGGTGGAGAAGGACGCATTTGGCGCTGTGTTTTTAACGTGTCATCCTTCATAAAACCAAAATATTCCCATATAACAGACGTGCTTTTCCTTTTAGTCACCAATTCCTCTTCACCCAAGTGTAGCTACCTCTCTCGACTCACTATCTTCAGCCATCACGACTTAGCTCCCGCCTCAACACCTAAAACACCACACACCTAAACTGGTAGGGGACGGGCTTCTAGGGCAGCATGACAGCATCGGTTTGGTAACATATGTTGACATTGAGAATGTGAATACGCCAGACTATATGGAATGCGCACGGCACAGAAAATGTATCGAAATTTATTGAAAATTAAGTAATCTTTGCGGTATGTCCATCGCAAGCGTTGATATCGTGATAACGATAGATTTTAGATATATCGTGCAGCCCTATTACGGAGCCTGGGAGAGCTCACTTTAAGTGATATTTTTTCTGGTCGTGATAATTTGTGAGCACGTTTTCCTTTAATTAAGCCCTCGAATTAATAAAACGTGAGCACGTTTTCCTTTAATTGAGCCCTCGAATTAATACAACGCATTGACCCGTTGTAGGCCTAAATTGAGCTCTGGAAATATGTATTTCGTGCTCACATTTAGTAATTCCGACATTTTCTCATTGCTTTCGCTGTGCTGTGGTGGCAACTTCATGTTACCTTGACATGGACTAGGCCTACAGCTGTCTGTAACAGTTCATATTGGTAATGTGATGATAACCGTAAGCAGCTAATTAAAGACTTTAGGTGGTCATGTTTTATAGCGGACTTCTACTCTTTGTAGCAGGGGCACTGTGGTGTCAACCGCCAGCTATGGAGACCCATAATGGGGAAATTCTACCACAAAGGCTACTCGCGGGCTCTGTTGTAGCCTAATGACCGGTTTCCACTATCTCCTGGATTGTTGACTTAACTGTGAGGTCTAGAAGTCAATCGAAGCACATCACAGCGACAAGCTCCCAAACAATTACAACACGTAGACCTACTGTTGGTACAAATAGGCTACTGCGTATTATTAGTAGTATCGCCTAATACCCACCCAATACAATAAGGTTCCCCTAAGCCCGATGGGCCTCACCATATAACCCCGCGCACACCAATGATGCACACAACGAGGTAAGCTTTGATACGGACTATGAAGCGGGAGACATAAACAGTGTCGTTCACGATGCTCAGCTTCTCAGGCTATGTAGCCCAGCTCACACCGTTAGCGATAAACACCACAGCTCTGCATACACTTGGACCTCAACAAACACTCAAAACTTCGCCAAACATCCAGCTGGACGATGTTGGCAAGGGGCCTGTACAAACACACACAATCATCTGCTCTCCCACCTACAGCCTACCTAGCGGGGCTATAACCAGGTGCACTGCAATCAATGAGATTCCCCACGTCACTACAAGCGACACACCTCCCGACGTCATTCCGGGATACCCCTTGACACCACACTATGTTTTTGTGCACACAATTGAATTTCTTGAGCCCATGTTTTAATTATTAGGTGGAGGTGCGTTTTTTAGTAGATCGAGATCTCGAATATACTATAGCGTGCTCATGTTTACATGTGTCAAGACAATATTGAGTGCACGTTTTACAAATTGTGGCCACGTTTAAGTAGATCTTGCTCACAATGTTCTATAACCATGTTCACAAATTGTGCTCGTTTTAATAAATCGTGCCCTCGTTTTAGTAAATCGTGCGCTCGTTTAGTAAATAGTGCACTTTCGTTTAATAAATTGTGCCCTCGTTTTACTATGCTTAAAATGAGAGCTCAATTTAGTAAAATGAGCTCACACTATAGTAAAACGAGAGCACAATATAGTAAATTGTGCACCGCGATTTAGTAAACCCGCGCACAATTTAGTAAAACGCGATGCGATTTAGTAAAAGCGAGTGCACAATATAGTTAAACGAGGGCACAATTTAGTTAAACAAGAGCACAATTTAGTAAAACGAGCGCACAATGTAGTAAAACGAGCGCACATTCTCTCAACATGCAAAACATTTTGCGATGACCCCTCTAGAGCTCCGTACTAACGCACATATGCACACATACACATACACACACACACATGCACTCAATCTCACATCCACAGGCACAGACACACGCATCCACATACACACACACACACAAACAAACACACACACACACACACACACACACACACGCGCACATACACACACAGACAAAAACACACACATGAACATTCACACAGACACGCACACACAAACACACACGCACACACACATATACACACAGGCACGCACAGGCATCGGTATCGGCAATTATAACAGCCAATACATAATTACAAATTCAGTAGGTTAAAAGGTAAACCGAATATTCATCATCATTTAGGCAGCATTTCCAGTATTGGCGTTACGTAGTTTGTCCACCGAATGGCACATCGTTGCAGCGAGATGTAAGTTTGTCTAAAGTGGGTTGGAAAAACAATGGACACATTCTACAAGGACAACACTGTAGTTTACCGCAGAGAATGTCTAATAAGGGTAGGATGATTTTCACATGAAATGTAATTCCCATTTCTTCTTGAAGCCAAAATAAATCTGAGAATGTTTATCGGACATGCTTGGCTTTTATCTAATACAAGTTATATCCTATAGGACCTAGGTAAAATAATGTTACCGTTAGCATTGGTTGAGTGATGGAGGCCAATTTGATTATTGGTATTTGTAGAAAACCATAAATGCGGTTATACCAAGCAAATTGATAACAGCACTGTAATTGTATCTTTCGACTGTCATCTCATTCATTTCTCATTCTGACCATAGCCTACTAACAGGAGCTAAGTGAGTTAGCCACAACACGTTTGCTAACGCAATGGTTTTTTAAAGGGAAACTTGGCAGAATTTCCCCCTCTTCTGGAGAAATTGTGCATTATGCTATTTCAAACTGTGGGAAAAGGTAACGATAAAGCACATGGATTTATTTACAAGCTAGCGAACGGTTAGCATAAGTTTGGCAGAACTATGTGGATGTTACAAGGTAAGAAACACGATTTAAAACAAGTTTCTTGTTTCTCACCTCTCTTTCCGGGACGGTAGTCTCAATGTTGCAAGGTTGGTTTTCGCCTGGAGGCAGCTAAGCGCAGAGGGGGAAAGTCACCATTTTCACCGGAACAGGTCATTTAACCATCCAAATGATTTCTAAACAAGTTTATTACGTTGAAATAGTTGTCAAGTTCTCCTTTAATGGAAAATATACCTGAAAGATAACTATGATGCATCCTAAACACTGGGCTGGGACATTTCTGCTTGCTAAATAGTTTTTCTGCTGTTGATTAGCTCACAGTCCTTGGTGGCCCTGTCAGTGCTTTGTAAAATGTTGCATTAAGACCACAAAAAGTCTCAAAAAGCATCTGAGCTAACATTCATTCCCAAACACTAGGCTATTTCAATCCTCTATTTTCAAAGGTGTTTCAAGTAAGGAAGACCATGGCTCAAAGTAAAGTTATAGGGTGAGACGACGTAATTGACTACATAAATTCGTCAAAGTGAATAATTTGTGTCAACTCGTCACAGTGTAGATTTATTAATGCACCCATGATGATCTACAATGTTTCATTAAAGTTATTTTAAGGCACTGGTTACAATGTTTCATTAAAGTTCTTTTAAGGCATTCTTTTCCAAATGATTTGCCAAATGGATTTGGCAAACATGATTTGGCAAATGGAAAAGCAAAAAGATTTTGCAATTATATTTGCAAATCCCTTTTTAAAATTAGAGTATTTATTTTGTAAATCAATCAATAATTGATTTACAAAATACTTTTTGTAAATTATATATTTTTTAATACTGTTTATAATGGCAAATTAACCAACTTCATTTGCCATTTAAGTGACACCTGTGGTCCTCCATAAGGCTACTCATAAAAATAGCAAAACTCAGCGTGTTTAAACAACGCTAATGTTGATTGTAGGCTACACTCTTGAATTCTTCAGTTAATTAGAGCTATAACTGCAACAATAAGGTTTGTTTCCAATGAAGACAACATGTCCCCCAATTAAATATACTTCAGTTGCTGTCAATGTTTATTTTAAGCTTAAAGGGATGGATTTGCCAGTTAAGGCTCAGGCTTCTTACTCCACTTCTCTTTTAAAGTTTTTCTCAGTCGCTTTGGTGCTTTTCTCAGAAAATTCTCCTAACTATTAGTTCAATCTCCACAACATTTAGTAATTTGTGCACATCATAGTAGCAATTTCTCCTTCCTCTGAACAAATTGCAAATGCTTTTGAACATGTATCAGTTGCTTTGTCATGTCAGTCAAAATGAACTATACTTGGATGCTGAACAGCTTGACACTGAATATCAATAAAACCAAGGAAATGGTAGTAGATTACAGAAGGCAGCAGCAGAACTACAGTTACACCCCACTAATGATCAGCGGGCAACCTGTAGAGAGAGTCACAAGTTTTAAATACCTTGGTGTCCACATTACTGAAGACTTAGCATAGACTGTTAACACTCAATATGTTCTGAAGAAGTCCAGACAACGACTCTAATCCTTCGTCAGCTAAGGAAATTCAAAGTTTCTACATCCATCATGAAGGCCTTCTACACTTCAGCGGTTGAGTGTTCTAACTGGTAGCATCATCACCTGGTATGGGAACTCCACAGTTAGAGATTGTAGTACTCTGCAGAGAGTAGTGCGCTCAGCTGAACGTACTATAAGAACTCAACTCCCTGCTCTACAAGATATCTATTCCTGAAGAGTACTCTTAAGAGCCCAAACGATTCTGAAGGACTCTTCTCGTCCTAACAATGGATTATTCCTACCACTGAAACCAAGAAGACGCATGTAGTCACAAAGCCAGAACTGAGAGACTCAGGAGAAGTTTTTATCCCCAGGCCATCCGAACTCTGAACTCACACTATACTGACTTTGCACACATTCACTCCTCAGCACTCTCAAACATCTCCCAACTCTGAACTCACACTATACTGACTTTGCACTCATTCACTCATCAGCACTCATGCCCCCCCACACACACACCTACAAGACTTTTAGCACTTTTACATCCCTCTCCCTATGCTACAGACCTTTTGTTTATTTTCTTATTTCATCACACGTCAAAACACACACACACACACACACACACACACATATATCTGACTTTCTCCAACTTTTGCACATCTCCATAGAACTTTTTATTTATTATTTTTGATTTCTCCTCCATCTACCCATGTCCTTGATTGCCTAGCCTTTCTGCCCCCACCCCACCCCACCCCCATCCCCAACACACACAAAAAAAACACACACACTTACATCATCACTGTCATCACCTCACATACATACAGCACACTGCTTGCTACAGTAAGCCTCCTCTACATACTTGCTGCACACTGCCCCCTCCCTACATACACAGCACACTGTCTTCAGGATCTTCTCCAACACACATCCTCTACATACTTACAGCACACTGCCCCCACCTACCCACACACACACTACACACACACACGGTCACTGCTCCACTCCCCTCCCGCCCACACACACATCTTCACTGTCATCACTCACATCATACATACAGTACTCTGCTTGCAATAGTAAGTCCCTTCAACATACGTACAGCACACTGCCCCCCCCCCCAATACACAGCACATTGTCTCATGAGGAAGCTTCTCCAACACACATATTGCACACTGCCCTCTCCCCACATACACAGCACACTATCCCATTTCCCCTGTCATCCCCCAAACACACACACCAAGACCCCTGGCAGTTGGGTTAGCCCATTGAGCCGTGGATCTGCCCAAGGTTTCTTCCTTGGTAAGGGAGTTTTTCCTTGCCCCTGTTGCTCTTGGGTGCTCCTTGTTGGTGCCCCCAATCCCAATCCTCCCCCACCTTTCTTATGCAGCCCTTGCCACTTAATCTACTAAACCCCTCTTCTACTGCACGTTTTAAACTGTCGTAATGAAAACATGACAAAGCCATTTGACTATCTTGTTCATAAACGATGGTGTCAAGACTTCTCATTTTGATGACACTGGCAGTTTCATTGATATAAATACTTGCTTTTGAGGAATGGGCTATCCATTTTGAGCAAGTGTGCTTTTGCAGGTTATCCACTAGGTTTTGCAGTTTGCACTAATTGTTTTGAGAAATGCACTAACTGCTGTGCAAATGTTAGTAGTGATGTGAGAAAAGCACCAAAGCAACTATGAAAAACTGTAATAATATGTTATCATGATTGAGGAGTAAAAGTGTCCTTAAGCTAATAAGATTCAAATTGAGTGCCACTCTGTGTCCCACCTGATTCTTTACTGATTGCAATGAACGGGGATGATCTTAGCAGTTTCTAAAATGTTTCTTAATTCCTCTTTATTTAATCTCTTCATTGGGGCTGGAACCTTTCTGTGAACTTTAAATAACAGATGCTGTTGATGAACCTATTGACACTGTACAAGTGACAAGTCACCTTTTTGTCTTGAATTGATGAACTGTTACACTTAGCCTAGTCCACACGTACCAAACCGATGTTTTTTTCCTCCGTCTTCCCTGGAACCGTATCAAGAATATTTGCGTCCAAACGGATCCATCTCAACATGACTCAACACGTTACTTCATACCCCAGGCCTATAGGTGGCACTGTTTCTTTACAGAAATTGACCAAAACTTATGCTTTACAAACAGACAGAATAGGCTACTTACGAAATGGCTAGTGCAAGGAAACCAGAATTGTTTGTGTGGACTGATGGTGAACTGTCAACTGTAAAACTAATAAACTTTATTTTACGGTTTGTGAAGGGTGCAGTCCGTCCTTTATTTGGCTAACGGAGGTAGGCCTACTAATCACCTTTACTTTCTTTGGTTGTAGGATAGTCCGTGATTCACATTAGTTTTGGCTATCACCGCAATTAGGCTACTAAGCGCCAAGGCTTACCCAAGTTCTAGGCTATTCTGTCGCCACATTTATAATATTGCTATAAAACCTTCGTTAGTAACAGTCAATACGTTTGCCTGCATCAAATCGCGCATTTGCATTCAGTGTGCTACCATTGGCTTAACGTGAGTTCTAAGCGTCTTTGTATGCTTATATCTGATTTCACTCGACTGTGAATGCATGTATATATGTTGCAAGACTTGTAAAATAAATGAATGACACTGGAACTACGCACAAATTTATGTAGCCTAAACTTACACCGCACTTTCCTAATAACTTAAGTTCTCTCGCGTCACTGACAGTAGCTAGAATGCATAAAAAAAAACACCGGGAAAAACAGTGTTCAGTCCACCAAGTCATAAGCTATCGCGCTGCGCAGCACCAGCTGTGATATTTATCTTACGGAGTGTAATCGTAGGTAATGTCATGTATGAAAACTAGTATTGTTAGGCAATACTATAAGTGCAAGTCCAGGGCAGCTGAGGTGTGGCGATGACATCATCGATACGCATACCTGTCAACATTTAGCTTTCTAAAAACAGGAGATTTTTTTTTTTTTTTGGGGTGCGTTGTCTAACAAATGCTGTTAAAGTAATCTCATCGCCATCTAGTGGTTGCGTTCCTAGAGTTTAGCGGAGTGGATGGGATTTTTTTTTAGAAAAAATATATCTCGGTGCACATTGGGATCTTAATTTAATGCCTTCCATATGTTAGGCACTGGGGTCACCTCTATTGCTTCAAGTGGTCATACCTTATTTTTAGGATCAGTTGAATTGTTTTGAGTTTTTGTCGTAACACGGTGATAAGGAACTACAGCTGCATGTGACGTCACATGTTTGGGCTTTAATCTCTAACTGATCAATACGCAATTTGCTTAACTGGCTTAACATATTTTTGTAATAACGGGCGTGATGTAAACCGCGTGGTGATAACCTTTATGTCAGGATAACTGGTGTTGTGCTTCTACTCACATGAAGAGCTAGCTGTAAGTGTTAAGTGTCAATGCTAACCAGGCTAATAAACAAACCATGCTACCGTGAGTAACGTTGAAGGGTAAAGTCACGTGACTTCTTTTTGTAGTTCGTTTATGAAACAAAAGGAGCCAATTTCGATTTTCTTAAATAAGGCAAAATAGGGTCTGACATTTTCACAGTTAGAATATTATTACTGTATAGACACTGAAAAATATTTTTGCTGGATAACATCGCTGATTTGGCTTCACAATATTTTTTAAAAAATAGATCTATGGGACTTAACATTGGAGCTGCTCTTCGATAGGAACGCAACCACTTGGGGCGCTGGTTTTCACTTTCCCTCCCTATTCCGAGGTGCTCTGAATGCACCATTACACTGAGTGGAGTGGATGACCGGTCCAAGATGGCGGCTCCAAATCTCGTCAGCGCTAGTAGGAAGTAGCGGTCGATGCGGCGTCTATAGAGGCTAGGCTATTATGTCTATGCGATAGCCTGCCCTATGCCAAAGAAGAAGACGAAGAGACGTTTCAATTGGCTGGAGCTAAAGAACATGTAAACATTCAACAAAACAAAATGCTGAGGTTGCATTCAGAGACCGCAAAGTTATGAAGTTATAGGCTATAGCCTACCCCAAAGTAATAGTGCTATCCATTGGGCAGCTGGTGCCAAATCGTTGGTGGCATGTCGTCTCTTGGCAATAACGTTGCTCAAAAATTGAAACAGGACATTGTCAGCATTGTGGACGAGGCAAAATTCAAACTGCAAACTCTAAGTCATGAGATATGGAGCTGTCCAGAACTCGCATACCAGGAGAAACAGTCGCATGATACGCTCATACGTTTTTTTTTCAAATGAGTCTGGATGGATTGTTGAAAGTCATTTCATTTTAGAAACAGCATTCCGAGCATCGTCGGGCCCATTCGGTGGAAAAGAAGGCGATCCAGTTGTAAATGTTGGATTTTTGTGTGAATATGACGCATTGCCAAGCATTGGTCACGCCTGCGGACACAACCTGATAGCAGAGGTCGGAGCTGCTGCAGCTCTGGGGCTAAAAAGTTCACTTGAGCGTGAGCCCAACTGTCCAGTGCGTGTAACGGTATGACAGTGCTGCCCTTTTTATTTTTAGAGGAAGAAATGTCAGTTAGTCACTTTTACAATAGTAGCCTAAATGAAACCATCGACATAGGCCTACTCTTATGGGATGATTGAGCCACGAAATTGAAATGAAAATTCCTGAATTTCATGTGTGTAGTCATTAGCCTATATTGTGCACGTGTGTGTCAGAGACATATGTATGGGTATGAGTTTGCAGTATGCTGTCTGTGTGATAGGTTACTGTACTTGGTACCCCAGCTGAGGAGGATGGAGGGGGTAAGGTGGACCTGATCCTGGCTGGTGCTTTCAAAGACATGGATGTTGTCTTCATGGCCCATCCCGCTCAGGAAGATTCATCATTTAGCCCATGCATCGCTATCACAGAGTGAGAAAGGCTAACTCTTTACATAGCAATAGTCAAAGGATTTGTGATGCACTGTAATCATAATTAGATGCTGTGTAATTTTTAGCTGCACGGTGAAGTACCACGGCAAAACCTCCCATGCGGCCGCCTACCCTTGGGAAGGGATTAACGCGCTGGATGCTGCTGTGCTGGCGTATAACAACCTTGCTGTGCTGAGGCAGCAGCTTAAGCCCGAATGGAGACTTCATGGTAAGCAGTTATCCTCTGTCCATTTCCTTTCACTTCTTATTCATTAAGTTTAGTCTTGTAGTAAATAAAGTGCTGAAATCACACCTTTTTATTTTGGAACACATTGTTGGAAGACAAGGGAATTAAAATAGTCAGTGATGGGGATTAATATAGTCAGTGATGAGGTGATGGATAATTAAATGACGTAATTTGCATAACTCAGCAGCTCCTAAATGTAATGCATCATTAAAATATTGTAAAGGACACTCATCTTGAAAATGATTTCATCCTTTCAGCATGTATTTCTCTCCTGTGTAGGTATCATCAAACATGGTGGAGAGAAGCCGAACATCATCCCAGACTACACTGAACTTGAGTTTTATCTGCGCACTCCCTTGTACAAAGATCTCTCTGAGCTCAAAGTCAAAGCAGAGGCTTGCTTCAGATCTGCCGCCCTGGCCACTGGTTGCCAAGTAAGCTGACAACTAGAAAGAGTACAGGTATATTTTGCAAGATGGCATTCACTGAAATGTGCAACAGCGCGCCTTTTAATATCTGTTTAATGATCTTTTTTTTTTGCAGGTAGAAATAACTTACCCAAATCATGCATATTCAAATATTCTTCAAAACACTACACTGGAAAACCTCTACAAAGAAAATGGAAAGGCTCTTGGAATGGAGTTTAAGGAAGTCTCAAACCATTTTGCAGGTAAGAAATGTTAAAATGTTTGCCTTAAAAACCAATCACTGTATTAAAGGAATCAACACTGTTTATAATGTGCATATATTGTCCATTTAGTTACACACAATTTATACACACTGGTTTACAGTTTATTAATTACAACATATTCAAGTATTTTATCTACATGAAATGTACACAACATTATTTTCTTCTTATGTTTCCATGTACCTGTCTTTGATATTAAGCAGAATCCTAGAATACTTTGATAGTATTTCAGTAACATCGCAATTTCTAAAGTAGACAACATTTTTGATAGGGTCCACTGACTTTGGAAACGTGTCTTTTGTGGTCCCTGGAATACACCCCTTCTTTTACATTGGATCCCAGGCTCTAAATCACACTGCACAGTACACAGAAGCTGCAGGTAATTCCGAGCCACAGTTATGTTATGGCAAGAGTGAAAGTAAACAGACAGAGCTGGATATGTTACATTTATATATTTTGGACTAGCAGTTTAAATTGTGTTTATGTTAAATTGATTAGTCAATTAATGTTAATATAGGCCATGCATTTTTATGCCAAATGGCCGAACTTGTTACCAGCTGTTGACATCGTAACACAATCATCAAAATAATAATAATAATAATAATGATAATAATATGTTGTGATGAATTTTGATTAATCACAAATCTTCTGACAAGAAATAATGAACTACCCAAAATGTCTCAGGTGCAGAGAAGGCCCAAATGTACACCCTTCGCACAGCCAAAGCATTGGCCATGACAGCTGTTGATGTCCTCTTTGGGCCAGACCTGCTTCAGAGGGTGAAGGAGGAGTTTGCCCAGGCCAAGCTGAAGCAGGAGTGAAGACTTGTGCCAGCCCACATATTAGGTAAAGGTGAGGTAAATCTTCATCTCAGACAAACCTCTCCACTCGTCCATCCTCCAATGCTTTGATAAAAACGTACTGTATTGAAATGCTCAATTTAAATTATGACAAAGGCCATGGATGCATTTTAAAGGCATAATTATAGGTTTTTCATCACATCAAAACATCACAACAGCTTTCCGAAAACGCTATATTTATTGACTACTTCTACTCTGCATAAAAAGCTTTTCAAGTGTAAAAATGCTTACCATGTTATTTTATGGATAATTGTCTGTCCATAACCACTATACATACTGATGTCTCAAACATCATTAGTGTACTGAGTAGTTGTTGGTGTATGAAAATACATGTACATGTTGCACACAAGTTTTTAAGACAATTAATTTATGGTACTAGACTGAAACATAAAATGTCTACCTGGTTTCATCAGAATGAATGAACTGACTATCTTAACAAGTGGTTTAAACAACAGAACACTTTGTCATGTATTGTATCCTGCTTCAGCATTAAAAAAATGAACATTCCCATCACAGTCTGTCAATGGCACCATTACATTAAGCCATTTCAGGTTTACTTTGCAGCCGGTTAAACAAAGTGCATTATGCACAAATGACACCACAGGTTATTTTAAAACCTGAGTTGTCGTTTTGCGTCCCACAAGCATTATACATAGATTCAGGTCCTTTATTTCTACTGACATTATATATACATAAAATAGTAAAGGTACTCCTTGAATTTAGAGAAAAAAAATAGTACAGAAAATGTGCTGTTCAAGAAGGTTTGTAATCTCTGAAGAACAGTATAGTACATTTGTAAATGTCTTCTTTTGAAATGAATAAAGAAGGCAATATATAGTAGTATTCGTCTTCAGCTGGACAGTGCTAAACGTCTTTCAAAAGTATCCAATTTTCTGGAGAGGCAAAAAAAGGATGACGTTAAGAGACTTCCCTCTCTCTTGAAGGACACAGTGTTGTTCAAAATCACGTTGTGCTCCACAGACAGCATATTTATGCACAGGACCAGGGTCCACCCCTTCCCAGGCAGAACCAATATTTACGAGTATATGGACCAGTAGATGATGTTAAAGAGGGTGTAGGCGCCAGGAAAGACCACCCTTGAGTACTTGTCTATGGCATGCGTGTCGATCCAGATGTTAATGTAGTTCCTGGAACTCTTCACCTGGCTGGTGGTCTGATTGTCCCCCAGAGTGAACTGGGCTAAAATCCTCTCCTGGCGCCCGCCATTCTCGGGCATCCCGTAGGTCCCAGTGTTGTTTGGGTCCACATCACTGTAGCTCGGGTTCATCATCATGTCATCCGGGTTTGCTATGCCACACGTACAGGGTAGCTGTAAAGCAATGCAAAATACACACTGGTTTCTGTGATCTGTGAATGCATATTTTATGGCAAAATAAATGTGGTTATGTGCAATTTCTGTGATTTTGAACAAACAAGTGAACAAACAAGCGGGTGTAAGCTGGCACTGTGTACAATAAACACTATAAACACTGTTAAATCTCACCCGATCTCTGAGTTTTCTCTCTCTCCGTTCTTGTACGGTGGATAGGTAATTCACAGCTGCGTACTCTATCACAGAAAGGAAGACGAATACAAAGCTGACCCATAGGTAAATGTCCACTGCTTTGATGTAGGAGACTCGAGGCATGGAGGCGTTGACACCAGTGATGATGGTCGACATGGTTAGCACAGTCGTTATTCCTGAGAGAAACAGCATGCATATAATGTAGAAAATAGGAAGTGAGCACAACTTTGATATTTGAGTATCATGTAGCATTCACTGCTGTTCATTAATAGTAAACAGAGGTAGATCTGAATGTCTTATGTGGATTTTGATCAAAACTAAATATAACAGCTAGATTTGTTTTACATACAGTAGCCTACCCTCCAGAATTATTGGTACCTCTGCTAAAGTTGACAAAAAATAAAAATAGCCCCGCCACAATAATTCTCATTAGGCCTGGGGTTCTTTTCAGTATGGACATTCTTCTATGTACGCCAAACACACCTAACGTGTTTCTTGCCAAAGAGCGCAATTTTCATTTAATCTGACAATAGACCACACTTCCAGACAAAATCACTGTACTATTCAGTAACTTGTGCCGCTTACATTGGTAATTAAATGACTGATCAGGCTTTTATCTGCCCTTATCATGCCCTCTAAATAATCTATTAGCAGTGAGGTCACTTTTGAAGATTTTTTGGGGGACTTGGTCCCCAAGTTGATACCTTTTTCTGTAACTCTCCCACAGTGGTTGTTTGTTATGGATTTCCCCCCTATCTTACCATCCTCCATACTGTACGTGGGGGCAAGATAAACATGGGTCTTTGTCCAAGCATGTTGGTCGCATTTCCAGTTGATTAGATCATTTTAATCATTGTTTTAACTGTAAAAACAAAGTACCTAGTTTTTATAGACATCCCCTGACTTACAAATGTCAACACACATTCTTTTTATTTAAATTTAGTGTATTCACTTGTCTTTCCGATGTTGAAAAATGACTAGAGGATTTAGCCTGTGTCACTTTATTTTCATACCTTAGTGAAGAAGAACGTCAGGAACTACTGATTAACTTAAATAAGTTGAAATTAGATTGGAAAATGCTTCTGTTAGGTTTTGTATATAACCTAGATTTTTTTAGGGGTGGCAATAATAGTGAGCAACGTGTTTTTGTTAAAAATATTTATTTCTTTATGAGATTTTCCTTTTTCTCAGAATAAATTTGCTTCCCTTCAAGGGTTGATTTTCCCTTATTGTTTTCATTGTGAGAGTACAATAAATCACCAAAAGATTATTTTTAAACGGGTTTTTAGTCAACTTTACCAAAGGTGCCAATAATTCTGGAGGGTACTGTAACAATCCTGGCATCCTGGTATAGAGGACCCTAAAAATAGTTCAGAAAACTTAAACCTGTTATATTCACATTTTCATTTTTAGCTTGTGCCATAATTGAACTATGTATACTGTAGACACAGGACACAGGCTGCAGAAAGAAGGTTAAATGGTCTGGTGATTTGAGCACAGCAGTGAAGCAGAACTAAGAACTAAATATAGGCTACCTCTTGAGCTATTGCATAGATTTGCTACACCAATGTGCAACAGCCTACACATGTAATTCTTTGTTTAAAATTGAATATGTCTACTCCAGGTTTGTGGTTTCAGATTGGTTAAGAACTTCTGTCATCAAGTGACCATGACATCTGCAAGATATACAAATCAATCCACTGGGCTCATCACTCTTTCCCATTATCACCTTGGTCTTGAAACATTTTTGAATTAGTATATTACCTTAATCATCTGAGACAAGTGCAGCCCATCTGAACTCACAGTTTTTTGTTCTCCTCAGCTGTGTCTCAGATGAATTGGCTAGCCTATGTTTTCTGGATTTGGATTTCTCCCCTTAGTTACATGTGCAGTAGTTATCTACTGTAGTTGACTATTGTCCAACATGTGAATTATTCCCATTTGTGTTCCAATTGTCTGGAATCTTTGACTCTCTTTAAAGTGTAGAATATTCTGTCATCACACAAACACAACCTATAAGTTTAGGCTTTTCCTGTACATAGCATCCGAGTATTTTGAATTGTTCACATTGGATGTTAGGATGTGCTCAGGACCATCCTACCCAGAGGTACCCTGGCAGGCACAGCTCTGCGATCGATCCAGAAGGACACCCAGGACAGCATGACCATCAGTGTTGCAGGAAAATAGGTCTGAAGCAGGAAGAAGAAGATGTGCCGTCGCAGGGTGAAATGGATGTAGAGACGATTATACCAGCCTGGGAAGGACAAGGGAAGAGTAAGGAACTATGCAGGACTCTCAGGCCCACTAGATACCAAGACTTCCTGATATTCTAGAACTTGCCGGTCACCTGTGCTGCTGTAGAAGGCTAGCTTTGTGGTGGTGTGGAACTTCTGGATAAGGAACTGGGACAGAGAGATGCGGTCATCTGTGTTCAGAGAGTCGTTGCCCTTCTTCCAGTAGAGCATGAGGTCATCATCAGTGTACGCGTCTGAAAAGAGAGAATGGAAAGCATTGAATTTCAAAGAAAAGCCATGTTGAAATAATGTAGAGGATGTTATGAATGGATAAGATGATTTAAGGGATGCTTGTCCTCACAGCTTTCGATCTCCAGTGAGCATGTTTGTGTGTCCAGAGGGAAACGACTCAGGTCCATGTTACACATAGCAGTTACTGTGACCCTAAAAGAAAAACAAAACAACATTGTTGCGAATGACAGCCTTTCACAGTGGTCCTGGCCTGGTTTTGACTGGTTGAAAAGAAATGTGTAGTTCCATGTGATGTGAGAAGAAATCCCTTGCATTTTTAAGTTGACATCACAATGAAACACACCTTTAGCTAGTATAGCCAACTGATTTTCTTTAAAAGCAGCGCATAAGCTGTCTGCTGTGTGCCTTATAATCATATTCACGCTGTGAGCGAAACGTTAACTTTCTGCGTTTATGAAATGTTTTTGGTTTGCTACAGCTTCTGTGCTCTTGACATTTGTTACAGTGTGTGACAT
The DNA here is from genome assembly GCF_017589495.1 of Alosa alosa. NCBI lineage: Eukaryota > Metazoa > Chordata > Actinopteri > Clupeiformes > Clupeidae > Alosa > Alosa alosa. Next base: position 24,642,987 of record NC_063207.1, read on the forward strand.
TTGGACTGCGGTGTCCCCTCTAGCCATCAGCTGTGTGATTTTATTTCATTTAATCCGTCTGCTGAACAACATTGGCAGGAGATGACATATTTTGCTGTTTCTGTTGATCACAACATGATTTAGCCCATCTACCCTGTTTACAGGCGACATGGCACAGTTAGAGAAATGAATCCAATCCCACTTTTTACCAGAAAGTTGTTTGCGTGTGTGTATCTAAACACGAAGACAACAGCAGTCAGGCGACTGCAGACCTTTGCCCCTATATGAGGATGGCAAAGTGAAAAGAAATCCTGCTTCTGAATCCTAATCCTCTTCATCAACATCTAAAGTGAATCAGACCCTGTACTTTTACATGAGTGAATCCATACTCCATAATCCATCTGATTCTTGAATTTCCCCTAGGGATTAATAAAGTATATCTATCTATCTATCTATCTATCTATACAAAGATGGACAGACAGACTGACTTTTCTCTGTCCACCTTCTGCACATTGTTGGGGGCGAGGGTAATCATGGTGTACCATAGGACTGGTCAGGGATGTTCACCTCAGGCTGTAGAGGACATTGCCATCAGGATACACCCGAAGCATGACATTATCTGTGGTGGTGTCATGGATGAAGGATCTCTTTGAGTGGACGAAGAACATATCCGGCACCCAGATCTTCTTAACCAACCTGCTGTCAAAGGTCAAACTCTGGTTGTTGGTGCTGGGGAAAGACAGGCGTTCGTCCTTCCAGTAGTGCCTTATATAGAGGGTCATGGTGAAGTCCTGATGGAGAGTTAGATTGAAGAGAAAAGATGGTATGAGTCGGATAGCTGGCAAGAAACTTTTTACTGGGGATTTAGCATTTAGGTGTTTTTCTGATGGAAGTTAAAGTGTCATGGTACTTACCATATCAACTTCAGATATGGTGTCAAGGCTTTCAACCTGTACATCAACACCTACTGGAATAGGAGGTCCTAGCACAAGAGAAACAAGTAGCCTAATATAGAATACAAATAGAAAACAAATCTCCTAAAATGCTACAATGTCAGTAGCAATAGCGAAGAGATAAAAATATCTAGCAGAAATAATAATAATAATAATATGTTAATGTTGTTAATTTAAAAAAAAACAAAAAAACATGCGTTCTAACTTGAGGATGAACACGGTTGGTCATTGTCATATGTATATTTTCATATGCACATATACCCAGCTTTATGTCCATTGCATTTGATTCTGGAAGTTTCAGGGAAGCGGCTGGATTTGCAGTTGCTCCTGCCACAGGATTTCTGTCCTATTTTTGCCAGCACGCTTCAGCGTCTTTCGTCGGACGTAAATACAATTAGGTCACAATGGATCAAAGTTGTGGTTGCGTCTGACATCTGGATTCTCTCCAGTTTTATTTTTTGCTAAGCATCCTTTCTTTTGTTGGCAGGAGTGGGCATTGGAAATGAAGGCAAAAGAAGCCCAAAAGGGTCATTCTCGGTGTCATGTTTTCTGCAGATTAGACTCTCAGACTGATATTATTTATTTAGCGTTGTCTCTGAGCAACACACAGAAAGTGTTCCTTCCTTTTTTTCCAGGAAGAAAAGCTCAAGCCCATAATTTTCTTTGTGTGAAGGGCTCAGCACACATACTAAAGTAAACAAGGCTTGCTGTTTTTTGTGTGTATTGGCATATAGCACAAATTCTATTTCTGAATATTTTTGTGTACATATTAATATATTAATACCATGTCCAACAACCTGCTTGCCATTTTGTTTTCATCATGCTTTCAGAACTGACCATATTTGTCACATGTTATCTGTACATTTGAAATGTGCTGCACACAACACATCTGGAGTCTGTGCAAACACACAGGATCATGAGGGGCTGTATTCTAATCCTCGGCTTTGTAAAGCCCCGGCCAGCAGACCTCTACTGCATTATCATGAAACCAGCAAACAAATCGAGAATGCTCTGCTCGCCCAGAGCACGTTCCAACGGCATGAGGAACATTTGTGTCATTAAATGTTCCCGGGAGTTAAATCTAGTGACACTAGTGACCCTTCGGTCACTCTTAGGGTAGTGCCAGTGTTCTTTTTTTCTTCTTTTGCTTTATCCTCCTGACCACTTGCTGCATCTGTTTATCCCTCTATCTCTCCCGTCTATTGTCTGTCTATCCATTCTGTACATTCATCCATCCATCATGTCATAATTCCACTCATCCATGATGAATGATGTGGTGGTGAAATTAAAATTATGCTGACCTTCCATCAAGAGAATAAGACCCCAAAGGTTTTATATGTGTAATACGCAATTGTTCATGTCAGTATACTGCCATTCCTATTGGTTTCTGTTTGCTCATTCACATTCTGTTCTGTCTTCTTCTATTTGTCTCATTACTGTCTCATAGGACAAACATCATCAGGATGGAACATTTTTTTACACGATGTTAACATGTCCACAAAACATTAACAGCATAATAATTAAACAATATTTGTTAATTACTCCAATATGTATTACGAAATTCACTTATTCATTCAAATTCATTTATTTCTATACATATTTTTCCTCCAGTGGGGATAATTGGGGGAATTATTTGCATAAGAGTGTTAGAGATTATTACTTTTGGAATGGGCTACATCTGTAGCAATAAGTATTTGAAAGGCATCAAGTGAATGCATAGAACCAAATAGACCCACACTGCCTGACAGATATCAGACGACAGGTTTGAGGAGACATCTTGTACATTTCATTTTTTTTCTGTTTGATCATTGTAGGACACCTGAGTTGTTGCTCAGTTTGGAATGTTATTAGGTTAACATTGCATAAGATCATACAGTTAAGGCAGTCAGTAAATGATTTGTAGGCATTATTTACTTCTGTCTGCAATTATGATCTCGGTTGCCATACATCTGTGTAGGTCAGTAACTTTAGTAAGTTGCTTTCCCTTCCCCTCCCCTCCTTGGGCATTACCACACTTTTATGGATGTTCTCTCATCTCAAATCTCAAATTGACTGAAAAAGACTGAACAAGTGTAGTTTGATTTAACTCTGAATTCCCTTCCAATTTGAAACTCATTCAGTGCCCACAAGCATCACAAATTGTTTTTATTAGACATACAAGACCAAGACAAGACCACTGGACTGGTGGTTAGCCGTATTATTATGACCGCCGTGCAGCGACAGTCAGATTTTTTTTTTTTCGCATGTCCAAATTTCCGTCAAGGATTCCCGGGACACTGAAAAACCGGGGTAGACGAAACTTGGTGGGCATGTAACCCCATATGGATAGCATGGAACCATCGTTTTTCATTTTGATCTGTAGCCCCCCCGCTGGACTGCACCCCCCGAAAGGAGGGTAGGGCAGACACAGTTTTCTGTGAATATCTCGAGAACCGTAGGGTTTAGGAGGACCATTTTTTTTGTATGTTGATCTCAAGGGGCCATGTCAACCCATTCCATAACCACTCATTTCATGTATAAGCCACCTAGTTAAACACAAAAAGTAAAAATGAGGTGTTGTAATCGCAGGTATCTGTGACCTAGCATAGTCAAAACTGCACGAAATTGGAAGTGTAGGATCATTATGACACCCTCTGAATGCACGCCAAGTTTCGTGGAATTCCGTTCATGGGGGGCCACACAATAAATTAATTTATGTTACTATACACCAACTGGCCTGTAGGTGGCGGAGACAGTTTTCTGTGAATATCTCGAGAACCGTGGGGCCTAGGAGGTCCACCTTTTTTGTATGTTGGTCTTAAGGGGGCATGTCAACCCATCCCATTACCACTTATTTCATGTATAGCACCACCTAGTTAAAAATTAAAAAGCAAAAACTTTGGTGTTTTCATCACAATATCTCTGGCTGACATAGTCAAAACTGCACGAAATTGAAAGTGTAGGATCATTATGACACCCTCCGAATGCATGCCAAGTTTGTGGGGGCCTTACAATAAAATAATTTATGTGTACATTTAGTGACCATACACCAACAAGGATTCCCGGTACACTGAAAGGCCGGGGTACACGAAATTTGGTGGGCATGTAACCCCACATGGATAGCATGGAACCATCGTTTTTCGTTTTGATCTGTAGCCTCCCCGCTGTACTGGACCCCCCGAAAGGAGGGTAGGGCAGACACAGTTTTCTGTGAATATCTTGAGAACCGTAGGGCCTAGGATGACCTATTTTTTCTGTATGTTTGCCTCCAGGGGTCATGTTAACCCATTCCATGTGCACACATGTGCATAAACAGATACACACGCACACACATACATTCACAGTAATCACCGTATGACACATACTCACACAGTAGACATGCACGCATGCATGCACATGCACAAACACACATACGCAGGCAAACACACAAGCATGCACACACACACACACACACACCCACACACATAAACATAAACGTGTACACGCACACATGCACACAATTCAAGAATTTCTCAGAATTATGAACAGGCAAGATGGGGGGTGGGGTTGTATAAAATGAATTTTACATGTGAAATCTATGAACTAATCATGTTTTGGTACTTGTTGTCTAGCAGATACCAATGAGAATTGAGTGTGGATAATGCAATTTAGGGAGACAGTTAGAATCATATAGGCCTTTCAGCGTGATTTATTTTTGTGGAAAAAATGGGCTGGACTACCCTGGAAATCCAGAGTTCTCACGAGAGCACAATTTGAATTGTGCCCGCAAGATACTCTGGTCACGAGCAATGATCCAAATTTCTTCTATCTCTCGAGCGAGAGGGACCAATCAAATCGGTGTAGGCGGGACAAAGGCGAGCTACACTGATGACTGACACTGATGAATTGTTGTGATTGGTCGTAGCGTTATCCAACTGCATGCAGTGAGAGTTTCAAATGCATGCTTGGTGCCGCCCCTCGAATTGGGCCATTTTCATTACTCGTGTCCATTAATCTGAAAGATTCCAGGGTCTGGTTTACCAGGCTAGGGCTGGACTGGGCGGCGGTCATATTTTGTACCGGGCGGCGGTACATCTAGTTACCAACAATATTAGGATTTCCCATCCATAGGCAAGACACAACCCCCCTTTATGCAACTTCAAAGCAAAGAGGACCAGTTTGGTTGTGTAATTGTAAATACGATCATGGTTTAGGTGTCCATGTTGACACATAGCCAAAGGCAAGGTGTTTTTGTAGGCTGCTTGCCGTTGTTCACAAGCCATATTTTGAGTTCTTCAGTGACAGGGTATTTAGACCGGGCAGATACGGGACTGAACAGATATACTAATATGTCCTGATAGATGCACTTCTAACAACACAACACACCTAACTTGCACTTACCATTCACTTCCCTTTCTTCTCTCCTCTACCTCCTTCTAGCACCTTCTCATTCAACTTTGACTACTTCTTAAACCTTCTGCACTCTTTACCTCTGGTAATAGTATTGATTAATGTAGTGTTAATTGCTACCTAAGGTCTCTGCATTGTAACTTGAATGTTATTTCTCATTTTTGTTGCTTTGGATAACAATGTCTGTTAAATGAATAAATGTAAACAGAAACAACTTGGCAGTGAAGTACCAGTATTTCAAATCAACAACACATGGATCACACAATCTATAGATTGATGGAATAATTGGGCACGGTAGAAATTGCACGTTGCAGTTGCATGCATGTTGCACAATTGCATGCATTGCCGTTTTAATGGCATTTATTCTGTGCAGTAGCTGCATTGCATATGCCAGTGTGATACCTGTCACAGAAATATTACAGTAATGTGACATTACCTCCAAATGCTGGTCGCATAGTGAAGTCATGGTCGTCTATTCTTAACAGTTGTTCCGACTTTGTCACAGGTGATTTTGTCATATCTGGACTCCTTCTGAAGATTGGGCTGACAAATAAAAAGAACAATTAAAAAAAAAATCTGAACAAAACTTTAAAAACTTGAATAGATCATTTGATTTCATTCATGATTCAGAGAGAATGAGAATCTGACCTGCCGGGTTTGTGAGGAACTGCTTCTATTTTCGATGTCTCTCTTCTTAATCTGTAGATCAGAATCAGAGGGGAGAAAGATTACTTTTGGCAACCACCTGAGTAACTTAACACAAGTTTCCAATAGTTTTCAGACTTTTCAACGTAAATGTAAACGTTCAAAAAATGTTTTGTCATGTTGTGTTGAGACAAACAACTTGCAGCTTCTGCCTCCACAGTCTCTCCTCAAGGCAAATACATAATATGAACGGAAATAGAATTATCATTCAATTTTTTTACATATGTTGACTGACAGTAAATCTAATGCTTGAATATTGTGTTCCCACTCGTAATATTTGGTTGGTCTTTTGAGTTAATTTGAGCAGTATGGATTTCATCCTCTTGGATGCTTGTGTGTATATGATATTATATGTCTAAAGGCAGCCAATGATGATTCTTTAGGCTTATATTCAAATGCCACATAGCAGACCTGTTGAACATGAAGCTTTTCATCCTACTCCATTTGAATCTATATCAGCCAACATTTTAGGCCGATTAAGTTTTTTCTCCTCTCATCAGGATATTTTAGGCCGATTAGTTTTAATTTTTTATCTTCATGTGTTGGTCATACATATATGACAGATGTTCTCACAGAAATGTGACATTGCCCTGTCATTTTTTGGTGACCATAATGGGTTTTGTAAAGGCCCCTTAGAAATGGCCATTATTGTGAGCCATCCTTCATACTTCCAGAGGCATTTTGGTCCCATGCAAGAGGCAATGCTAGCTGGCTTGTCTTTTGTTAGCGAGTGCTAAGTAGGTCACCGTAGATGAATTTGAAAACCCAAAATGGATTAATGTTGGCACAAAAGAGTGAGAGCACGCATTGACTCGCGGGCACACTGCGTGGTCACTGTGGCACAAAGTGACATTTGATATTATCTACCGTGACAATGGCGGGGCGCTAGGCCAGAGTGGGCTTGATGGCTGCTACTCCTCTCTGTCCTCCCCAGCAGCTGGTTGCTAATCCGCTTGGCAGAAAGGTCTTTTCAATCCTTTTCCCTGGCCCAGAGAACAGACTGTCTGTCTGCCTGAATCCCTGTGTTTCCTTCACGTTCCACGCCACTGCGAAACGCCACAGGTCACGGTCACGTGACCTGTGATGGTATTTGACGCTCTGCAATGTTTTGCGTCGAGCGTTGGCATCTAGGCGGACAGACTGGGCCGCATAGGTTTCAAAGTCAGGGAAGGCCAACAGTTTATTATTGTTTTGGCTATACTCCATTGTTTATGCCTTTGCTGCCAGAATCCCATCTGAATGTAGAACATCATACCCTCAGTCACCTATTCTGTTAAGTTTACAGTGGGAAAACCCTTTACATTGGGGAACATCAACTGCTTGGACAGGCCTCCTGGACATGTCAGCAAGGTTCACTCGTGTTTGGTTTTTAGTTCTGTCTACTCTAAAACTACGTCACATTCCCCATCACATGTACCATATGCTGTCTCATTACTACATCTTAGCAGGATTATGTGAGAGGAGCCATTAGGGCACATTAAGAAACCATGAGTCGCTCAGCGTTGGCAACGGTATCAATTGTATCATGTAATTTGAGTGTGGGGGATTTTGGAGTCTGGTAATGAGTTTTGGCCTAAATGGCAGCATGTTGATACTATTAAAAAGGAATATGAGAGCAGTCATGACTGAACTGGTTTGGCACAGAGAAGTAGTTCAGTGGTTGTTATGTGACTGTCTGACATGTTGACTTACAATGCCTGTGAAATTGAGAATAGTTTTGTTAGGTTTTTAACTCTGGTTTTGAGTCTGTTAAGATATATCTTCAGCCTGTTTCTTTTTCAAGGAACTAATATGTAGTGCCAGTGTATTCTCTTATGAATTTGCAGCTCACCCAGATCAAAGCAACATCTGTATGCCGCTCTGGAACTAAAGTAGGTCTCTATTTGTATGCACAAAAGGATTTCCTTTACATATTACGGTTCTCTGTTATGCCCTAAGAGAATCCACAGTAATGGGACAGGGTTCACCTCGTAACCTCTATGTACAGCAGATGAGCTCTGCACAGCTCATCACAGTAGGACAAATCAAGCTCACAATGCCAAATCAGTTTGAATATTTTCGGACGTGACAACCATTGATTCGGCTAACTGGAACATTAAAACTGGAAGTTCACTTTATTTCTGGGAGCTACACGTTTTTTGAAAAAGATTACTGTTTACAAAAAACAACCTCAAATGACTCTTGTTTGCAACAGAACCAGGTCAACACAGTGTAAGCCTCCTCACAAGCAACTTTTGTGTATGTCCTGTCCAAGTGTGGTGCCTAGGCAACAAGATGGTCACTCTACCTGCTTTGTCTGAAGGTATCCGGCTTATGGTCCCTGTGACGCGCGGTGACTCCCAGCAGACACACACAGATCAGCACAAGGACAGCCTCCATCTGCATGATGCCCCTACCCCACACGGAGTGTCAAAAGAGACACCAAAAAAAAAGCACACGCTCTCAAGCACACACAAGACAGAAGAAGAAAAAAAAGAGTCCTCAGAGTCCGAATCCACAGGGCGCACCGGCGAAAACAGCTCCCAGGTCCAGAGACATTCTCTTCAGCTGCGCTGCACCACATCCAGCCTGAGCGGCATCTCTCTCTCACTCTCTCTTCGCCTCTCTCTCTCTCTCTCTCTCTCTCTCTCTCTCTCTCTCTCTCTCTCTCTCTCACTCAGTCGTCACGCTCTGTAAACATCCCTCAGTGGTTAATCTCCACGGTGGGGGGAGAGGGAAAAAAAAAGCAATTTTGACTAAACCCGCAAATCCCCCGGCGTCAGATGGCACAGATTTGATCCCTCCAGTGGTGAATGTGCAGCGTTCCACGGCAGCAACAGCAGCAGTAGCATCAGCAGTGGCGGTGGCGGCGGCAGCAGCAGTACCGCCCCGCACCAATCCCCGTAATGACACAGCTGGGATGCCTTCAGCCTCTGGAGGTCAGGCCTGGAGATTCCACGGAGACAGTCATATTGTCGTGACCGGAGGCCATGCAGCCTGATCCCCCCGGGCAGCGGTGCTCATCTGCGAGAAGTCTCTGAGAAGACAACGCCCCTGGAAAACACCCCCACCCTCACTCCTTTCTTTTTTTCCTTAGCCATCTGTATCTTGACGTTTTGCAAGGACAGTTTGATTTACCAATCAATGTGTCTACATATCAAAGAAATGAGCGGTTCATACTGTAACATTAGAAAGGATTTTTTTTTCTTGGTTGAGACAGACGAGCTATGAAAAACTATTAAAAATCTGATGACATTTTCCATTGGCCCCATTGTTTTTCCAGGCTAAACAGTTGGATTATGAGATCATGAAATTGGGTTAGTTCCACGTGAGTCAATTTTAAAATTGGTGTAAGTAACGCACGGCATTGTTGATGTTTGATATTTTTGGCATATTTTGGATTTCCGCTTCTGATGACCTATTTATAGTGAAGGGATAGAGGTAGTTGGGAATGTTTATCACTGACTCATGGGTCATGTGTCATCATCACGCACAGAGGTACATGGGAACACATCCTCTGAATAGTAATGGGGATGTACTGAATAAAAGCTGCTTAATTACTGGCACTCAAACACTTTATGTTGTCTCTGGAAGCTTTTTAAAATTATTTTCTTCATATTCGTTTTTATAGAGATCATAGAGAGCCCTCACTCTCTTGTTGCTGTCATGCCAAATACCATAAATAAACATCTCACATGCAGTGGGTAATCAGTTAGAACAGTGTTTCTCTAAGTGTGGTCCAGGGACCACTGGTGGTCCACCAGCTATCCCGAGTGGTCAGCGAGCAGACATGGTAAAATGTAATAGATGAGTAACTTGCAATATTGAACCAACTTGTATGTAAATCCAAACAGTTCTGGAACACTGTCTATGTAAGATATGCCAGTTTAAATCATATGAATCTTCTGACACAATAAGCAAAGTGCAAAGACAATAAGCAAGGTGGTTCAGTGAGTAGGCCTATTGTGTAGGCTAATATACTGTTGAAGTAGGTCTAATCTTTTTTTTTTTTGCTATAGGTGGTCCGTGTGTTTCTTTTTTATTGGTTAAATGGTCCTTCGTCTGAAAAAGTTTGAGAAACACTGAGTTAGAAAATATGGCAAAGTGGCCACATTAAACAATAAACTGTTGAGCTTCTTTTGCACTTTGTTTAATTTCCACACTGCAGTCAGAAATTACAGTCAGGTGAAACGTGAGAGCACCCCACTTCTGTCTCTGTTTCACTTTTACTGTTCTTACACTTAACTTGCAAGCCGTTCTAGATGCAACCCTCTTCAAATGTAGCTGAAAGTGGCAGGACTAATAAGAAAACCAAAACCCCAGAGTTGTACATGCTGCACATTGCATGTCCATCATTTCCCTAGGCAGACATGTCTCAAGTGTACTGGATAAGAACTGACTGCACATTTAAATGGCCAAACTAATGTAGTTGCTGGATACCCCTCTGCTTCATAATCAGTTCTCTGGTGTCTTGCCTGTGTGTGCCATCTACTGGGGATTTGACAGGATGCCTCAGCTCTAAGTAAGCAATGGGAATTCTGCTGCCTTATTGACAACAGTGTGTTAGAGTCATGTTTGTGACCTTACACAGATACAGTACTAGTTTCTGCTCTTTGTGGAACAATACATATGGCATTACACACACTCCATCTGTGAACTGAACAGCTGACTTTTATATCTGATATAACAGGAACTATGCATGTTTTATTGTGTGTATGTGTGTGTGTTTCCAGCCCTTGCATCACTGTCCTAGTTGCACTCCATAGTGACCATGACGACATGGGGATGAAGTGGTGTAACCATTTGTTATTTACTTTCTTGGAAAAGTACATGATGAATACACAGGTGAGTGGTGTCATCCCATGCCATAAATCACCTTAAGGCAGTACATTTGTTTAAACTAGGTGAAGAGTCACCTTCTACCCAACCTAAAGTTTTCCAGTTGTTGAAGACATATCAGATCAAATCTGCTATGCATGCATCCAACTGTTTTGTAATGGGGTACTCTGAAAAAAAAACTATTCATACCTTAAATGTATACAGGAAATCACATGGAATAATACGAATTGGCTTAAATCAAATTAATTAATAATTACAAATGAATGAATAATTAATAGGCTACATGTAAATGTCGTAATCACTTTCTCTTGCATTTTTGCATGTATGGGTGTATACTGGATATTTCTCGAAACAGTTCTGTGTACTGTGTAGCTGACCTAAAACAGACATGCAAAGTACCTTTTTAGACCGTTGTAAGCTCAGAGCACCATTTTTGTTAATAGGACAAGTCTCATACAGTGCTTGCATATGAGGTGTCAATTTCTGGTTTTGCTCATTTCCAGAAGTGTAGTTGCACTTTGGAAGTCACTGGATCTTGTGTGTGTGGTCAGAACTTGATTTCAAAGGCCTCGAATTTGAAATTCTAATAAAGTTAATGTCAGTTCCATGTCATGTCATTCCAATTACACCTCAGAAACAGAAAACCCTCAACACATCCACCCATCTCATGCAATTTTACATATCACCACAGGATGGCGGACATGCTTAAGTTACACCAGAGCCGTAGACAGAAACGACTCTGGCTTACACTGTCTCCTGTTGCCTGCAAAAGATATCTTCCAGCTTTAGTGTATATTGCAAGACATTTTGTTCATTTATAATAGAAAGAGTTAATGAAGTCAATCACTAACGACTATCTGAACCATCTTCCCATAAACTGGTGTGGTTTTATAGTCAGATCAATTCCAAATTGAGTCCTGATTGACCTGTAGATGACTTCATCCCTCCAGCTGTCTGCTGAATTTGTTTGCTGCTTTCCTTTTCCATGCTTCTTAAGCTGACTAGTCAATTATGTGTCTGGTCTGCTGTTAATTACTCGCCAGCTGAGGAGTGTCTTGCAGAGATTTGGAAAATCAATCTTTTTCATTGGACTAGGTGATGTAACCTTGCGGCCCCTCTCGCGCCGTGCTAACCTACATTTAGCCCTCGCTGCTACATCAACCCAGAGAGAGCCTGGTTCATTTGAAAATATTCACTCTATTGTTAGTCTAGTGAACTGCCTGCAGGAATATAGGGTTCAGCTCAGTTCAAAGAAAGTTTTTTTTTCTTTGAGTGGATTTAAAATTTGAGGCCTAATAGATGTTTTCTCTCCCGCCTGAGTGCCACTTGGCAATGCTCAAGAAATTGTAATGCTTGGTTGTAACCTCACAGCTCAAAGCAGAGGCGTTGTGAGGTAACAAAGCCCAGAGGTGTTGGCTCCATGTCTCTCTCATTCATGGCAATTAGTGACACCGCAGCATTGGAATTGAGGAAGTAATGAAAATACACTTTTTTGTAGGAGAAGCTGACATGAGGACAGCATTTTCAGACTGCCAGTAGAAGCAGGAATCAACTTCCGTTAGCTGGAAAGGGGGGAGACATATGTTACTTATGATTGGTCTGGTCAGGCAAGTTACGTTGTTCAGCCCCAAAACATTACACATTCACACAGTTTAAGACCATTACTAGTCCTCACAAACAATTTGATCATTATTTGCTGTATATTTACACTGCCTCATGTCTGCTTCAGCACTTCTGCAATGTTCTATGTCATTTCAGGCTAGCATTTAATCATGCATTTATACAGGCTTGCATTTAATCATGATATCCTTATGATTTTTCTCATCTAAAATATCCTATTTAATGCAAGACTGCGGGATTCCCCTTATCCATAGGAGATGCACTCTAAATCATGTGTCATCCATAGGAGATGCACTCTAAATCATGTGTCATCCATAGTGGGACACTCTAAATTATGTCTTATCCATAGGGGGGCACTCTAATGATAAGAGGCATGAGATTCTGCTCCAGACTTCAGCCATTTGGCAGCTGCTTGCTGGACACATGTTCATTGCTCTTTGGTGACTCACTTGTGACCAGGGTCCCCAGTGGCATATATGTTCAGTAATTAAAAGAGTTGAACATTCCAGGATATCTAATATGATATGCATGCCTGCATAATTTGTAGCTCTATTCAGTGATCTCCATCAGTGAAAGCCATCTCTCATTCTCTCAGTCAGTAGATAATGAAGTCTCTTGCTTTTTGTTTAACTGAATCTCCCACTGATGCAGTTTACCTCTCATTGTGCAATGAGACAGTAATTGGCCAGGGCAATAACCTGCGCCGCCAATCTAACAGTGTGTGGCATTTATGTAATTGACCAGAAACAGTGTTTTTTGGGCTGTTTTATACAGGGATTGGGCCAGGTCCCATTTCCATAGTAAAAAAAAATGTTCCTGCTCACATTTGTGAGATTTACCATGAAAGCAGTCTCTGGGTGTTAGATGAGCTGACTTTTTCAGGCCCATGAGATGCCATTAATAAGCCAGGCTGTGTACCTGCTCTGTCACTGGCTGGTTCATTCCCCTCTGTTGTGCTCAAACTCCACCATAGGGGCTTGATTCACTGGACTAGTGTGAGATTTGAACAGGCCTGGTGTCCATGGGTATGTGCTAACTGTGGCGTAGTTAATAGTCAGACAACATTGGACAAATGTTTCATTTAATCTAACACTCTTCTGAGGGCATCAGCTTTGCTGGCCTGTGTTGCAAATTAGTGAGATGAAGACAGTGTTCAACAAGACCATTGTATTTTTAATGCATTTTTATAGATTTTAAGATCAACAATTGAGGAATTTTCAGTAAGTTAGTGACTTTGATATGTGATGCAAGCAAGAGTCTCCCAGTTACCTTTTTCATTTGCTAATTAAATGCAGGAGTAAAACAAAAGTATTTTAAATACAAAGTGGCCCTAGGGCAATGACATTGCCCGCTGTAATTAATGTGTTTTTATTCTAATCAAATTTTCTTGACCTTTTCTTTGACGATGCCCCTCACTGTTTTTATGAGATCATAAAAGTTAACAACCTGAACATGGATAGTGCAAAGAAAACATGCTTACATAGGACATGTTGTTTGACCCCTCTTGTGGCATTCTATAGCTTATGTAGTGCAATCATGTCATATTTCATTGTGCATTTCAGGGGCACTTTTGGTGAACAGTCTATTGATTTCTACTTTAATTTATAATCACTTACATTTCATACACACTTTTCACAACTTCTCACAATTAATAGTAATTGTAGTATTTGTTTTCTTTTTGGATTTCCGATCTAGACTTTTCATAGGTTTCTGTATGGTATCTTGTCGTTCTGAAAAGTGAAGAGTTTAAATTTGCTCTGTTAGTGTAGTTCCTGTTCTTCCGCTTTTTGCAGGGTTGAAGGTAGAGTTGATACAGTGTTGATAAAGCAAAGAACATGTTCGATTTAAGTCTTACTTGCTTTGGTACAATCATGTTGTAAGACACTAAACATTCTACAACACATAAAATCATTTCACATAAAGTCACTCAACTTTAAATCAATAATGCAATCTTGAATCACATTTCAAGACAGATGGAGGGAGAGAGAAAGAGTGAGAGAGAGAAAGAGAGAGAGGTTTTCCAATTTGACCCATGTGCACCGTCAGGTACGCATCTTGTATAGCGAGGGTTTTTTTCCGCCTGGTATTACAGAAGACTGCTTAGTACTGACTCTTGCTCTCGGAGTTAGCCCGAGCTCAGCGGACTGTGTGAATTATTCACGGCCCAGCGGCCCCTCTCTCCTCTTCGACAGGAGAAAGTGAGACAGAGGATGATTGCTTGGCTGGAGAGAGACGAGCACCAAAGCCTCCTTTCCCCAAAACTTCACCTCAACAGAACTCAGACCTTCAGAAACAAACAAAAAGATAAACTCTTAACTAGCATCAATGGCAACAATAATAATTGCACTAATGAAATCAGTTAATCAATTAATGTAAAAAAATAAGCACTTCAAATAACTTTTCTTACAATTTGTCTCATTGTGTGTACTCTTATTCTAGGTCCGCATGCACAAATGCTCACTACAGGGAGGGAATCCAATCTTTGTTGGACTCTATGCAAATGACCTCCAAATGAATTTGTCTGAGCACATGCTCTCCTGAGATGCAATGCCTGACATTTCTCGAGTGTGAAGTACACTGTGGGTCTTTGCCCTTTCCTCTTACGTTGTGTCAGGGCCATAAAGCCTGAGATTTAACCGAATCAACCTGAAGGTTACAGGACTGGATTGTGAAAGGCCATAATTGCAATTGGCAGCCAGAGGAAGCCTCGAGTCAGGCTTTCTGGAAACAACAAAAGCAATGGAGCATTTACATTCAAAATCAATAGCCATTAATGCAGTCATGCCGTGGTGTAGTATAACGAGGCCAACATGATTGCTGAGAAAACAGTAAGCCACGGCCTCTTTAACATGCTCCTTTATATTTGAAAACAGAGGTTTTGCTATAGGCTAGCCATTATAATATGACATGTTCATTTATAGCCATGTTCAGAAAGAACAAATGCTTGGCCAGTTTATCTTACATGGCCGACCAAAAAACTGTGTGCAGATGGACTTCAGCAGGGAAACTGAACTTGCTTCTAAAAGGTTGAGAATGCCCATGCTGTGACAGAGCGCTTCCTGTGTCAAGCCAAGCCTGTTGCATGCCAGTCCTGGCTAAACCCAAGATGATTCTTCAGATTGGTAGTACACAGCATGTGTTATGAACAGTCTGCATGCTATACGTTTTACTTTGAAAGCATGGACCACTGTGCACATTTTGTGGTTATTGACTGGTTTTTAGCAGACTCACACTGGTGGGTTCAGGAATCGAACCCCATTGGTGGATTATTGGTGAATATGAGACAGACAGACACACCCAGGGAGCAAGCTTGTGAAATATCTTGCGGGGCTGAGAACTAACTCATCCCACAGGTATTTGACTGGTATTTGACCCAATTCAGTCCACCTTATTCATTTTCCAACTTTTGCAAATGTTGTGTATTCGATAATCAAAGATTTATAATATCTCATAGATTTATAATATCTCAGCTACTTTAACCTATTGTGTAGTTACAGATGACATTATCTAATTCTATAGGAGCTGTTTGGACCTTCTCGCACAGAACCAGTGTCGTATGCACAACCATCATTTGGAAGATTAGGAATAAGCTTATTGATTGTAATGAGATATTATGCACTCATACCCTTCATCTAAAATAAAACAAATATGGTGGATACCAGTTTATGGGTGTGGGGAGTTTTTAGTAGCCAAAGGCCCCAGTTGGCCCCTCTCACCTCATTACAGTGGAGTCTGTTGTTCAGAGTAGGAACATCCCTCACCTGACAACCTTAGTCTGACCTCTGGTCGCAGTGACATGCTATGAAGACTTAATCATAGAGCGACTTTGAAGTCTCTGCCTTAACAAAGCCATCACGTTCCAACCGTACAAATTCTGTTTCTTGGGTTAATTCCCTTAAGGTTTCTTTCAGATCAAAAGCGAATTTCAGGTATTTTTCCAAAACAGTTTTCAACAGCTCCTTTTTTTCTGTTCCCAGTCACGATTAAGGGAGGGAACATCTGTTGGCCCTCATTTGTTTTCAAAACTGGATAAATCATCCATGAAATATTATTTCCTTTGATAAATATGTCCTGGAGGGGGGTTCCCATCATTACTATACGTACACAGTTTTTTTTCCTGCATTTTTCTCAGCATCTCTTGAAGGGGATGTTTATGCACACACTAGCACCGACACACACACACACACACACACACAAACATGCATGTACCTACCACACACCTTTCATTGGAGATCTCACTCCCATGAAAAAGCTCCTATCAGGAGCACAGCTTAGTTTGAGCTTCTTTTAGGTTATCAATTATAGTATATATACTTATATTAATTTCCTGATGTCGTATTATTATTGAATCATAATGTCACAAAGATGTTCCATATTTTTGAGTGCAGCATGCTAGCCTTGATTGTGCAAACACATTCTGCATAATTGAGTTGTCAATCTTTACGAGGACCAAGCATATGAATATTTAGTCATAGTTAAAGGCCAGAAGAATGCACTGACAGGATAATTGGGTCCCATGGGGTAAAAAAGTACTAGACAAAACAGTACTAAAACAGTCCATAAAACTATTTTCTTGTGACAGGTAACAACATGATGCAACAAGCTTTGCAGCTCTTCAGAATAATCTAAACTGTTTTATAGTGCTGCATGAATTCATGGGTGTGCCACCACAAAAGGAAATTATGTTTCCATTGCTGTTTGTTCCACAAGAGACGTTACATTTTCATTGCTGTTTGTTTGGTTGTCAGCAGGTGGAGGTATGTAGCCTGAGCCAATCCGCTAAATTTCTATATTGATCTGTCTCTTGGGGCAGAACCAAGAATTTTGTTTCACTTACTTTCATTTTGTGAGAGAGAGGCTGAGTGAGGTCTATACTCCAGGTGCCTTTCTAGTACCGAGAATTGTTTCAAGTGAATCTTGAATTCCTTACATCTTTAGATACAGCTGAGATCAGATACAGCCCACCTCACAAAGGGTACCACCTCATACTGCCTCAGCATCCTCTCGCTTCACTAAAATCTTTTCATTCACATCCATGTCTGATATCATATATGAGATATACTGTAAGACTGTGACATTTAATAGGCAGAGTGACTCACCTGGGGTGGAGGAGCTGGTGACATTTTAGCAATGCAATTACCCTGTGTGTCAGCCAGCCAGCATAAAGCCAGCTGTCCCTTCATGTTGCTGTGCTAATTAAGAGACATGGACTGTTACTAAGGCATTTAACAAGCTGCTCATTCAGGCAGTATATGTAAATGCTTGGATGCCATCTTGTAGCTTGATGAGCTCCATTGAAGGCGGTCATGGTGAATTATTTGTAGTGAACAAGGATCAGAATATATGGTGCGTAGGGCGAAGGACTAGGAGACCGCTGAAGTTGTCTTTAGAGGAATTTCATCATGTAGAAGACTATTTCTGTTGAGCGAGTCAAGGATGCGATTTCCCAAAGCAGATCTTTGCCCCAGCAATACTAAGAAAGTGCTGGAAAAGAAAAGAGGTAATGTATTGAACCACACAGAGAAACCCCAGTAGAATGTACAGATGCCATAGATGTTGAGAGAGTTCCATTTAGCTTGGTTTACATGAAGCAGCTGTAAGGCATGAGGGGAATTATATAACTAAGAAGCAATGGTAGATCAGTAGAGGCATGAGAATAACATGCTATGGACTGCATGGACTGGTACCGTGAATCTTTGAGACTACAGATGACAGAGAATGAACAGGTCCATTCATTGACCTTTTGCCAAGATCATAATTAAACTCTCTCAATGGCCACTTTTAATGCCGTGTTTCATTTATGCTACGTCACAACAGCTCTAATTCTCCTTCTTGAAGGTCACCACAACCTTTTGTTATGTTCAGCCAGGGACAGATCGGAGTTGGCCTTTTGCTTGGCAGGATGGACTAGGATGTGCATTTTAAAAAAGAGCACTTAATAGGACCTTGGACAGGTACATCTGCTTCTGCTTTTGTCTTGGAAGACTTATGATTTATTGAAGTTATGGAATGATACAGTATCATTTTGAAAGAAGGGACCATCTGTGCTGTAGGAAAAATTAAACACAGTCGTCATTGGTTTGTGGACATATACTGACCATTATAATTTGCAGGAAATACAGTATATATTAAATGTTCAGTGTCTATGGCTGGTATTTAGGTGGCTTTACACAAAGACCCAGATTTATGAAAATGCGCCAACTTGTTCCAGTGCCCAAGAAAAACTACCAGGCAGTACTTTAGTTCTCAACGGCTTAATTGCCTACTAATGTGCAGCTGGCAACATGGCTGCTGATGATGGTATTGAGCTACTGTTATGTCACTTAAATCTGTGACCCCTTCAGAAGGATTAACAATGAAATGGGATCTCCCAACCCCTGTGCATCAAATGGCCATCACCCAATACAAATCTACAGTTACTAATGGGCGTCTAATGTCACAACTGTTCTCACTATACTGGTGGCAATGCAACAAGTTTCACACAATTTCCAAAGTTGCTACTAATCATGTTCTCTTAACACGTTGAGTGCAATATTGTCCTCCCTGTAATCATGGTCCAGGCTAAATGACTTGCATATTCAATGCACATTTAGTGTCTTTTCCCAAGTTGATATTAGCCATTTCCTCTAAATCCAATATGACACACAAGCAGTATATCAGAAAACAACTAAGGCAACAACAAATACCTTCTGGGTTATGATGACTCACTTTACTTACTATTTGATGAACCATGTGTAGAATTGGCCATGTTTACAAATGCTAACATTGTAAAAAAGAATCTTGCTGTATCGTAGTATATTCATATGTCTGTTAAAATTGTAGTGATTTGTGAGCTTGTTTTTTTAGAAGGTGAGTCAATATTTTTTGGTTGTACGTTACTACCCATAGCCTTGTCGATCATTGGGAAGGGATCTTCTTCCCCTCAACTTTCTTTCCCTGTGCCAGAGAGAGTTTCACCTCTAGAAGCCTCCACTTCCCATTTCTTCCCAAACTCCTTAGATTCACATTCTGTCAAGTTTTCCCCTGAATCTTTAATATTTTGCCTGAAGTCATCATCACCAAGACACCTGACAGGGTCTTTTCATTCTCGCTGACAATAAGACAGATGCTTTCATCTTTGCCTTGGCTGATGTCGCGGTTTGATTTGTTTTTGTTTGCTAAGTTTGTAATATTTAATAATCATCTGGGGTAACGCATAAAGGAAAGTTAATTTGACATAAATTGTCACAGATTAAAACGGGTGATATTTTATATTCATGTTTAAAGTAATCTATATCCACTATGTTTCCAAGTTTATTATGTTTTATCATACTACATAGTTCAAAAGATTTACTATGATGTAATACCGTCAATAATGCACCACATTGAGGGTATTGAGAGCAGTAAACTTGGCTCTTGAATATAGCACATTAAAAGATAAAACTGTCTATCAAAGGGAAGTTTATTTATTTATTTACCAGACCCATCTCTTAAGGTTAAGTCCTCCCCATAGCATTAGCTCTTATTCACACTCTGCTGTGCATGTGAAGGTGCTGCTTTTTGCCCCATGCTATTTCTTCTTCTTCATCTCTTGGAAATGATAGAATCATAGGGGGAATCATGTTTATCTAACAATGTTTATCTAACAATGTTGTCAACTTAATTCACCTCCAATATCTCAATGTTGAGTGTGTGTGTGTGTGTGTGTGTGTGTGTGTGTGTGTGTGTGTGTGTGTGTGTGTGTGTGTGTGTCCGCGTAGAATTGCAGAGGTGGCTCTGAAGGGGCATTAACCATGATGATGACTAGACTCTGTATCTATGGGCAAAAGAGACACAGGGTTGGCTAATTGTGGTTGTTCAGCTTGACGACTAAAGCAGTACATTTATAGACACATGTTGATGTCTGGTAAAATAAGGAAAGAGGTGTTATAATCATAAACTAAACTATTCCTGGGTAGATGGTTACTTTGCTTATCTCTCCTCCTCCTTTCTCAGTGTGTCACATTCTTTTTTTATATATATACTTTATTGCAATTGTTTATCTACATCCATGTCAGGTGCCCACTTCACTTATTTCACATGTTACATTGCCATTTTTGTTTTTTGTTATTTTATACCTAAAAAAAGAAATAAGAAAATACATGAAAAAAAAAAAAAACATGATAGAAAAATGTATACAAAACAAAACATGACACAGAAAAAGGGGGAGAAGGGGAGTGGTATGTGAGCCTACTTGTGTATTTTATTCTATGTGCAATTGTACTTGTTTTTAGGTATTTATAGGTGCGTTTTTTGCCATTTATAGGGGGGTGTTTAAGCCTACATGTGTTTTTTTGTCCTGTGTGGAGTTATATGTGTTGTTGACCGATGTGTCACATTCTGAGAGAGCAGCCAGCCAACGCACACACAATTCAAATATTCACCCTGAAAAACAAACTGCAACATCTGTTTATTCTCTCTCTCTCTCTCTCTCTCTCTCTCTCTCTCTCTCTCTCTCTCTGTTTGTATTTGCGTGTGTGTGAACATATTATTCCATATACCGTTGGCTTACTCTGGTCATGATGTTATGCTAAGTCATAGCTGGGATCCCTCGCCTATAAGCCTGAAGCAGCGGTTGCCCCTACTATCCTGCCATTGGCCCTCCTGCTCCTAACCTCTACTCTCCCCATGGCCCATAACTGGGCTGCACTCAACACACGGCTCCTAACACAGATCCATCCGCCTTCTCCCCAGTCAAGGGAACTGTAGTATAAGGGACTGAAGGGTTGAGATATGATAGCACAGTCTATCAGGAGTTACATGCTTCTGAGTTTTAAAGGCTTATGAGAGCTATGGATTTTTTTTTTTTTTTTGGAGACCCACTGGGGGTGGGGTGAGGGGAGAGAAACATTAATTATTTAATCCCTCTCACAGCCATAGGGCAGAGCTCTTCTCAGGCAATAACAAGAGCTTGTTTATACACTCTAGCTCTGGAGTCATTTAAGACTGAACTTTAATTTCTTTGTCATTATTTCACTCCTGGAGGTTTGAAATAAATAGGCGACTGAGGAAGAAGCCTCTAATTGAAATTGTGTAATATGTCCTCACTGATGAGGATGTGCCTCCACTCCTGTTTCCCTGGGCAAGGCTTTGTGACGAACGCAAGGTTGCTTGTGAGGCACGCACCCGTTTTCAGCATCTGCTCTTTGTGACAACTTTCAGGGAGCAAGCTCACAGGTCTCCATGGTGGATATACACAAAGGAATTGTGCTGTGAGCCGTAAAAAATAATAATCTACATCAATTTCCTAATTTTAAAGGAAAGCTGGAACACAAACAGACTGGTTTGAGGCTAAAGACTTGCCACTAGAGGGCGATGTGCTGAGCTTTGAAGCAGCATCCCCTTGGCATTAATTAGTCATAGTGAATAATGACTGCGATGCATAAAATATATCCTGGGTGTTTTTGTGATAGTAGTCTGTGCCCTTATATAGTCTGGCTGTGGAAAACACCCCCAGTATCTTCCTCAGGAACACACAGGGAATAGACTGAGCATGGAGGTCTGTGTAGTCCATGAAAAAGTTTAAAGAATTCCTGGAAATTTGAACAAGGTTTTTAGCCGATAAATTGGGTCGTGTTAATAATGGCCAACTTATTGGGTATCATGTGGCTCTAGTGTGTGTGGTGTGGATATTAGGACTGACCCCTGTAGCAATCCATTTTCCACTCGTTCTACCTAAAACTTCACAGCTTTTTCTCAGTCTATTGCCACAGGTATGTCTGTGTAAGTTTTCCCGTCTGTTTCATTTTCACACATTTCAGCGTTTCTTTAGATCAGGGCACACCATCTGCTTTGGTGTCAAAATAAATGCAAAAGGGTATTTAACAGCTTCACGCTAAAGATTTAATGACACCTGGAAAAGTGAACACAACAGAAAGGAGACGCCAGTAAATTTGCCCAACACTCGTGCCGTGCTGCAATACCTCGTAGGCCTATATATTTACAACAGAAAAAAAGGAACAGAGGAGGAAGCTTATTAAATTGATTTATTGCCCTGTCTGTCTCTTTTTATTCTTGATTTGTGTATTGACTCTAATAGTTGCAATCTAGTGGTTTTCATCTCCACTGCCCTCCCCTCCCCTCACCACACACACACACACCTTTTTATTGCTTTGCTTTCTTTTTGTCATTCAGCATATCAATGTGCCAGTGTGGGCTGCTTAGTGGGTCGGGGGGTTGGGGGGAGGGGGGTAGGTGGAGAGACGCCAGCCCTGGGAGCCGGCATTTATTCAGGGCAACAGATGAGGCGAATGCAGCCATTAACAGCCATTGCATGCTATAAAAACGATTGTATGCCATGCCCTGTTCTGACACCAAAAACTTCTCCATGCAAGGGGGGCTTGTGATTTCTCTCTTCAATGCATGTGTCATTTCTACATTCGTTTAATGCCACTCATTCATTCATTTATTTATTCATTTATTTTGCATTTCTTGCCACTCTCGTTCATTCCTTCATTCATTTTACATCTCATGACACTCTCATTGATTCATTCATTTTATGTTACATGCCACCCCCAATCAGGAGTGTTCTTGGCTCAACTCAAGCAAAACCCAAACAATTTAGGCCCTCTTGAAAAAAAATGACCACACCCTGTGCTGCAGATGGAGAATTTGCATGTTTCTGTGGGATGTTCTAATGTGAATGGCTTCTGTATATCCTCCATCAAGTCCCCAGTGGTTTGAAGGTGGCAGGAACTCCATGTCTCTCTGCCTCCACTGGCATGAGCAACACAGTTTGCAAAGCTGATCTGATCTGATCTCATCTGATCATTTGATCTCCTCTCATCACCGATCTGATCTCGTCTCATCCCAGCCCTGCTGAAGCAGCAGGGGGGTCCTGATGTGTGTGATCCTGTCTTTAAACTCCTCTGCTGTTGTACAAGGTCATTTGGAGGTCTATATCTCAGTAACCGGTGCTGAGCTGTAAAGGACAGACTGATCTTTGCTGACAAAGTGTGAGGTGGTTTATAGGACTTAGACCTGGATTTCTCATTCAGTCTCGTAGGATGTGTTATGCATAGGAGCTAGGGGTGTAACAGTACACAAAAATTATGATTTAATGTGTACCTCGGTGTTGAAGTCACAGTTCGGTCAATTTTCGCTAAAAACCAGTAAGCCTGTAGGTACTGCTAGCCTAAAATTCACTCACAATATTGCTGTTGCGCAGCAGGAATAGTATTTTGAAAAGGTGTCAAATGTTTTTTGACGTTATTGACTAGACTGGCATGTTGTCCGCCACTTAATACATTTGTCTGGGAACTTGAATTTGAAACATTGGCCGCACCCAAAAAAGCCTACTGCTGATTACTGTTAAATATTGCATTTTGTACATTTGGTACACATCTGAATTTGACCTAACATCCTGTACCTAAACAGTTTGGTACGAATATACAGTTTGTATACCTTGACACCCCTAATAGGAGCTGAATGGGGAGCAGAAATAGCATGCCCCCAAATGTCTTGGATTGTTATTTTCGGTGCTTAAGTAGGTTGTTGACTCTCAGAGCAAAATAGGTTTGTACTAAAGGAGGCATCCAATCAATACAGTCAGTGACTGGATGCCATTGTATGTCAATAGCAGTTAGGGTTGCGGACTGGACTCTGTCCAAGGACTTTCTAATCCTGTACAATATAATAATAGTGGATATTTATGGAATCAACAACACATAGCGCAAGTTAAACCATCTAACACTTGATTTAATTAAACTCTGTCCGGATGAAATCTCCCATAGAGAGCAATCAGGCCACCAAGCACTTTGAGGAAAAAGTGTGTTTTTGTGCTGTGCCACAGAAACCGCCCAGTGCTCTAGGTCAGCGATCCTGCTCCTGAAAGTGCAGCCAGTAGCTTTCCGAGATGATTAATGGTCATTGATCCCAAGAAAAAACATCTACAGAAAAACCACAACCCTGACAGACCTCAAGTACACCTCCTTAACTCTACCTCCACCCCCACCCCTCCCCCCACAGGTGCTGGCTTGGCTTTGGGAAAAACCCTCAGAGAAGTACTGTGCAAAACATTCTGGCCAAGCCCGCTCAAGATTGGCCTTCCTGTTACAAACTGTGCCAACCATTTCTTACTGGGATTGCACTTATGTTTTGAATATGATTGCCTTTCTTCAGGATGAACAAACACAAACATTTTGTTTTCCATGTGATCCTTCAGCATCAATCGGTTTTGAGAACTGTTTTGTTTCTGCGTGACTGATAGTGTTGATGGTCAAGTGATACCTACAAACACTTGATTCTTGCAAAATATATTGGATATTTATTCACCCAGGTCCCAATTTCTTCTTTTTAATGGCTTTATTTGTGTCCACCTGGAGTCTGTTGTTTTGTTTATATGCTTTTCTTGGGATGCACACTGGGTATAACCACTGGTCTCTGCTAAGTGTGCTGTGCCTGCTAATTCCAGCTGTCAATCAAATGCCCAAAACCCTACAGTCAATATAACATTCTATTTATGAGTCATCAAACAAAACCTAGCATGCATAATCAACAAAGTGTGTGTGCTCACTTCACCATGAAAGCATATTACGCAGAGAGCTTAAAAAACAATAGGCCAAAGGGTTGAAGGGGATCTGAGGCCAAACTAGCAAATCGTCGCTATAGAATGTTTTTCTCATGCAAATGCTGCTGTATTATCTCTTACTTACAACTG
This sequence comes from Alosa alosa, assembly GCF_017589495.1. Classification (NCBI taxonomy): domain Eukaryota; kingdom Metazoa; phylum Chordata; class Actinopteri; order Clupeiformes; family Clupeidae; genus Alosa; species Alosa alosa. Next base: position 24,668,106 of record NC_063207.1, read on the forward strand.
ATGCAGGCATTAAATGAATGACTTCTGCCCTTGCGATCTCTTTAATATTTTAATCAGGCTTTGAAATCATTGCCATTTTTAAATAAATATCCCACATTCCCTGAGGTGCGGTTTATGTAGGACATTTTCCCTTTTGGAAGCAATCATTTGGCTCTGCGAAATAACTTGATAAAAAGATAATTGACTGCTTGCTCTGCAAATCAATGGTTTGATAAATGAGCAGCTTAATACGGGTTGATGGCGATTAATGTATTATGTCCTTTCAAATCACAGCTAATTGAAACATCTTAGTTTGTCAAAGTGAAAGATCAATAGCAATGCAGTGAGAAAATATAGTAGCAGACTGGATAATACCCAAACTATGTAACACAGAGCATATAATTCATCTCTACATATTTTACACAACCAACACTTTCATGCGCTTCAGAGGAAAAAGTACAAAGCCAACCATAACTTGGCTAGAAGAGGCACAGTCTATTAGTTATTACAAGGCAGCCTTTAAATCACTCTGCTACTGAAAACAATTTGGGAGTTCTAATGCATGAGGGGATCTAGATGGTGAAGTTGGCTTGTGACCTCCTTGGCCTGAAATCAGTGGTACCAAATGTGCATGGCAAGCAAAGCACGAGAGGAAAACTGCTGCAGCGGTGTGCGCTTCATTAAAAACGCACCGCGATGAAATGCTCTGTTAGACACTCATCATTCCAGATCAATTGGATTTTAATCAGCAGATAACATCTGCTCTCGTGCTGATAGAACAGGAAGGGCTGGGAATCAGGTCTGCCATATGCTTCAGCGCCAGCGCAGCCCAATGAGGAGATATCGGGGAGGTGGAGTTGCTTAACACAGTATTTATACAGAGATTAAGATATGCTGTGATGAAATCACAGGGCGGAAAGTTTACCAGTCACTTTGACACTTAGCATAGACTTTTGTATTCGTTACTATACGGATTGTTTTATTTATCTATATGATTTGATTTGTATCCTACGGTACATTATTTTAAACAGTGGCTCACATTGTTCTACTGCAAGAGGCTGGAAGTATATGAGCACATACATGTTTTCTTTCCTCTTTTACTTTTTTGCAAGGGAAACATCTACTTTTGAAGATGCAGTCAATGTTTCAGTCCTCCGGGATGCCCATGTTAGAGCCTTTTTTCCCCACATATATCAACAACACTTCTCTCTTACATGAGCATGTTACTGTATTTTTGTGCGTTTTGAGACAATAAAACCATCATAGAGGAGAGTTTTGGCTCACCATTGGCTTTGATGAATAGTCTTGTGTGGGTAGTCTCTCCCTCTTCCTCTTTGGGCTCAGAGAGATGAGAAGCCCTTTGAAACACATGGTTGATGAAGAGTGGCCATATGTGTGTTATGGAGGTGTCTTTTAAGAGGTGCCTGAAGAACAGTCTTCTTTGACATTCCTCGTATAAGCCCAGCTGTCAAGTAAGCAGGGGTCTGCATTCAGTGGTTAATTCAATGGTTAGTGTTTTTCCCATGAAAAAAAAAAAAAAAAAAACGACTGGATGAATTTTCATGTGGATTCAAAATGTCTCTTTTTTACTGCCATGCTCAGCTTTATCATATAAAAGCAGGAAGATGAATAAAAAATGTAAAGCTGTGGATTTGGCCAAGTTTAGCGGCAGAAGAAACTGAAAAATTCTGCATATGAGACAATGAAATGACACGTCACCCAGTCCTTTTCACCTCTGTCTGGAAGTGGATGAGCAAAACCTGAATTAGAGATGGCTTACTGCATCGGATTTGTGTTTTTGTTTAGCTCTGACATAACTGAATCACCAGGGACTGGAATCCCTCTGGCGTTTCATTTTGAACAAGCCGAGGGCAGCGGGCACGAGAGGGGCTTTTGTCCACAGCTGGACAGTCTTACGCACCTCTGGGAACTTTCACATCAGTTCAATTTATTTCAGTAAATAGAGCTATTCATCTGGGAAATTTGGTGTGTCGTCTGTGATTTTCAGCCAGAGGCACCTTCCTACTGCTCTGTCATGACCACGGTTATATTAAAACTTTCTGCAGACATCAGAGAAATTAAAAAGGCTTTGGGAGAGACGGAGGAGGAAAAAAAGATGTCAAAATGTCGACCGTGAAATCAGGTTCAGCCACTGGAAGTCCTGTAGAAAGTCTTATAAACCTTGCTGTTACCAATGGACAGCCTGACACCAGAAAGGCCCTGGCAGGGGAATGATGACGATATGGTGAGGATTGGCAGCATGCCGGCCTAACTTTAGTCTGGGAGAAAGTTTGCCCTCAAGTGGGAATGACTCACAACTCAGCCATTCACTGGTTCTGTGAGCCGGCTGTTGAAATGCCTCTCACACACGTGACATTGTCACATTTATTAAATAAATAAGCGCCGTAGAGGCTCGCCAGGATGAGTGACTGGACGAAACTGGCTCATGCCGTATACTAGACATGCCTTCGATGCTCAGACACGAGCTCTGAGCACTACTGGCTTCATTTCAGTGTATTTTTCGGGGAATGTGCGGTGCCTGACAGTATCGAGATGTGTCAAGATTGTCGATGACTACTCGTCTTGCCACCCACATCAACTCAATGAAGCCCATGAAGCTTTTTATTGTCCTGTTACCTCAATCAATTGACAGAGCGACCGATCAAAGTTATGTGTCATACATATTATATTGACTTATATGAGCCATTGTGGAGAGCATATCAGTTCTATGACTCAAATATACCTCATACATGCACACATTGTCACTTTATGAAATAAATCAGTGCCGTGGAGATGCTCTGGCGAGCTGTTCCAGGCTGTGGGTGTACAGGGGAGGCCTTCTCCGGTGAGGTAGCGAGTGAGTGGCTGGGGTGGCAAAAGCGTCCACATGTCGGCGTGTGATCCGTCCCTCCCGCAGCCGCATGTTGACGAGCGGTGTCATCTCCGTGACATCTCCCCCCAGCCATCACGTCTCATCAGGGCCATAATTAATCATCCTCTCTAACAATGTGCCGGGCCTGGAACAGCCAGGGCTGCCAGGCATGAGAGAGAGAGAGAAAGACAGAGGGAGAGCTCTGCCAGGCAGCATCATGGCACTCTTCACACTGATATTGCTGGATGCAGCACAACCCCTTCCCACCCCAGCACCCCCGACCCCCACCCCCAAAAAAGCTGACGGAATAACATTAGGGCCCCAGTCAAGACCGTCCCAGCACCAAGAAGAGCTTGTTGGCTGCCATATCAAGATGCTCTCCCGTGGGCCCGCTCCGCTCAGCTCTCCCCCGTCTCTCTCCCGCGGGGACCCGCTTGTTTTGGAGCGCAGATCATCCGTTCTCAGGTGTTTAAATGTCACAGGGAAATTTGTTGAGGGACTGACATATCATATCCCCAGAAGTCTTGTCATCTAGTTCACGCTAATGATGGCTGTTGTATTCCCTCTACCCCAGCCCTTTCGCCTCTTGAGCACCCATGAGGAAAAAGTGCATTGTAGTGGATTGTGGGACCTTGATGGCAGTTATAATGCATCATATAAAACCAGCTGTTTCATATCACAGTGTTCCTAAAGGTGAGTTTTTTTCCATCAGTTTTGTACTGAGTTACCATTTAAATACCAAAAGGTTTTGCATATCGTGAACCAAAAACCTTTCCCCATCCACCTGCCTTGTGTTCTTTTGCTCTAATGGCAAAATGCCTTGTCATGCCTCGCCACCTTGTCAACGTGACCTTTTTCCTGTGTTGATCCAATGTTTTGGACAGTGCTCTCCATTGGTGTGCATAATAAATGGAGTCAGGGCTGCACATGTGGACACATAAAGCCATTACTGTCAACACGTTCTGTCAGCTGGTATTTATCAGGGGTTGGGGGCTCAGCTTCAGCCTGCTCTTCACCTTGAGGACACCGCGTGGTAGATGAAGAGGGAAGCCAGGAATTCAAAGACTCGGTGGGAAGCAGCCCTTTTCAACAACTTTCCATACCATAACTAATAGACTTTGTTTGAAACTGCCATCATCCTAAAAGAAACCACTGGGATTGATTTGATTTGTGATTTGATGGTGAGACAGAGCTAGGTTTTTTTTTATAGTGATAACAATGCATTTTGTAAGTTCATCACTTCAAATGTTTCCTGATGTGTTTGTGTCACAAAACATATTTTTGGACACCACATTTCAAAGGAATTTCTCACTGTATGCACAAGGTGGCATCTGAAAGTGGATGGTTTTTGAGCCTCTCCTTGACTTGATAGCTTAGTTGTTGTCAAGCGCAAAGAAGAACTGCCAGCTTACAAATGAAGTGACTGCTTGAAATCTGCTCACAGTTCGCATTGTGTTCTGTGCTCAAGCAACACTCTTAATTGGAATCGGTTTTGGGTGAGCTGGGCTGGAGTAACAATGGCCAGATTGCACACAGAGGCTCTGAGCCCAGTTCTCTCTGCATGAGGTGGGAACAGCAGGCAGTCCTCCTGCACTGGACAGTGTGCAATGTGCAGGACAGACAATAAATACTGAGATGCTCCATCACTGAGATCTCAGAAACCACCTCGATTCACATTTCATTAATCAAAATGAGGCCTTTAAGTGTGTTTTGTTGAACGTAATTACATAATACTATGTAACTGTTTATTTAATTCACCTACGGTATATGGATGGTGTGTTTTTTTCCCAGTTCCATGTTTTAAGTGCAGCCATGTTGACTATTTCAAAAAAGCTTTTACATTTTTGTTTATTGTTGCACCCCACATCACTAGTAAGTCATGTCAGACTAAAGGGTCTGCCCTCTGACTGCATGTAAATGAGATGGCTCAGCTACAGCCCACCTCAGCCCTGTGAGCTGTCCGTGTGAGCGGCCGAGCCGGCCATCAATGGAATTCTAAATGCTAGTTTGAATTTATCACGCCCTGAAAGAAGAAGAGGGAAAAAAAGATCAGTCCAACATTTCAGCTAACCAGACCAGATGAGGTCAGATTATTATCAAACTTGCTGAACCAGAAACTTGCTTTTGCGCCTTGAGGAGGAAGGTACTGACAGTCCAAGGCCTTGGAGACTGCAAGAAGAAAAAAAAACTGGGCGGCGTGGAATTGCTACTGTAAGCACTCGTATTATTAACATTTAGGTGTGCTTACAAGACAGTATTAAAACACAGTAAGCAAAAAAGAAAAAGAGCTGCAGCGCTGTACATCAAAAACGCTGCTATGTGCTGCCATTTTCCACACCATTTCCATTACAGTTGTCACCACCACTTCACTTGAACACAGTAGCAAGCGTCGCAAAAGCAGTTTTTCGAAACACCCATTGCATGTATGTTTCCATAAATATTGTGTTAGAAGTAGCACTGGTCATAGTTTACTTTCAGGTCCTCCATATTCATACCGAGTATGAAAAAACATGAGGCATAATCAAGGGCAACTTGATGTGGCTGAACTTTGAAAACAAAAACACAGTTGGCGAGACGCAGCTGCTCAAGGTATTCTGCTGGAAGGACAAAAGAGTAGAAAGATGAAAAAGGTTTCTGTACAGACAAAATAAAAACAAATTAAAAAAACAACCTTGGGACATAACTGTACGGTTTTCAGGAGCTGGCTGGCAGATGTAAGTTTGTAAGAAGTTTCAGTCAGTCACTGAGCCCTTCAAGGCAGTCTGCAGTGTGACGGCCTGGCGGACGGGAATTGAAAGACGAATCGATAGAGATCACAGCTCAAATGAAGACTGATTTTAATTGGCTTAGCGCTATTGACTGGAGCCTCCGTCTCCCCCTTTGTTCTGCTCTGCTGTCTATGTTGGCTTTGGACTCCAAAATGAAGTTGTGCTAATCACAGAGTGTTCATTAGTGAGAACAAGCTCCATCATGGAGGTCATCGGCCACGAATGCTTTTCTGTCTGGAGTGACAGGGTCACTGTGACTCAGACTATTTGATAGACTCACATACAGCGCCGATGGCGACGCTCACCTGCACACATTTTTCTTCACAGCCCGAACTCCTCTCAATAGCATTTAGTTGACATCTGTAGTTGAATTGACAAAACATCATTAATTGCATTGCCATCCAGTCTGTGTATGCTATACACTCTTGTAAACATTTATTGAAACACAATATGGTTTCCCTGAATTACAATCTATTGCATGCTGAAAGGTCCCTTAATGTGAGATATTCGATTGTTTTTACTGAATGGAAGAATCCATTCAATTTTGGACCGGATCTGAATCACTGGCTTGATCCATGCATTTAGTTTCATTTCCGCAAATGTTGCCAGATAGGGCATTTGGCCTTGTATGAGGGCTGTGCTCTCCAAGTGCCCTTCTAGTCTAAAGTCATTTCAAGCCGCCTAATGCAATTCCAGTGTTCAGATACTATTAAAACAATAATTGTATCAGCCAGTATTGTATTTTGTTTTTTAGCAATCTAATTTATATTTAATAGTGCCTTTCCTACAAATTTGAAATACAAAGTTCTGAATGACTCCACCAGTCCATAGAAAAAGACATGACAGATAAGAATGACCTGTAGAGAAATGATCACAAATACAGTAAACCTCTAAATTAAATAATAGGAATGATAAGACAGAAAGATTCTCAGCTCCTGTGGCTGGCTGTTCCAGAGACGGGGACCATAGACACTAAAAGCTACCCCTAAGTATTTTAAGTCCTCACTTCTAGAATGATTCAAAGGCTAGCACCAGCTGATCTAAGTGGCCTAGGACTGCGCCAGATAGAGCAACCCAGATGGGCAACCTGCTTATAACTATACTGTGGTCAACTATATCAAACATGGCGGTCAGCTCTAAAAGTACTAGAATTGAGAGTTTATTCTCCTCCAGGCTTATTCTAAGATCATTGACCACCCTACTTATTTTACTCCTTGTTTCAATTAAGTTGTGCAAGGTGCAGCTAATCATTCGGCTCTGTCTCTGAAAATGTATCCTGTCACTTTTTAATGCTTTATGTTGTGCACACCCCTTTGTCCATAATGTGGTGCATGTAAGTTGGAGAATGTGTACCATTCTGTACTGGAACATTCCTTGAATGTAGTAGTTAGGATTCAGAGCTTTCACTGCAGTGCTCCAGGTGTGTTTATTCCCAATTCCTCACAGGTTTTAAGAAGCAAGCTACATGATACACGTATGACCTTGAATAACTCCGCTGTGCTGTCCCAGGCACTTACACTGAAGACGGCTTGACACCGAGACGCGTTTGTAGTCAAGGGCATGGTGCAATAAATCCTTTTAAAAGTATATTACACAAGAGAGTTTGGTTTCCTCCACTTCAAGACTATCCCAGGCACCACCATCCAAGTTGTGTTAACATTGAACAGAATAAAAAGTGTGTGTAGTTTCTGCTCTAGGTTGCAGTCCTCACAAGGGAGCTGACTCCCCAAATGCAAGTGGAATAAACATCAAAATATCCTTTGCAGCTGTATCCTCTGAAACTGTCACTGTAGACATGAGGGATTAAGTGTGTTTCAGAATAAATGTATGACACAACATGATGGACACACATGCAGGGATTTGCACAAGTCACTAAAATTTATCACACAGAAGTTAATATCATAGGTGGTAGCCTCGACATCTCGGAGTGGAACTTTGCTTGTTGGAACTTTAGACCCATGTGGAATCAGAAAGTTACAGGTTAACACTTCCCACTCCTTTTTGAACTTTGTCTTTAAGACCCCGAACACTGCACTTAACCCCACATTACTCCAGCGGAACAGCCCAGAGGGCTTCAGACTTAGATATACTATGGCTGCATGTGTGTGTGCTGTGTGTTTGTGTGTGTGTGTGAGAGAGTGTGTGTGTCTGTGTGTGTGTGTGTGTGTACTTGGCAGGGCATTGCTGCTAGCAGAAGCTGATCAGTAGCTGCCCAGTCTCCTTACCCATGGGTACCCAGGTAAAAAAGTAGTATACTTTAGTGTGTTAGAAATATGATTAAAGTATATGAAGTAAGTGTAAGTATGCTTACACTTTTTGTACTTTATGTAAAGTATGTTTAATGTGTACTTTTAGAAAGTATACTTCAAAGTAGATGTTATTAAGTTCAACTTCAGTGTACTAAAATTAAATATACTTATTGTGCAATATTCAAAGTGTTTTTGTAATGTACTTTTTAAAAGTGTACTTTGTTGTTAGTGTATTTTAAATGGTAAAGAAGTTTATTTAGTCGTGGAGACATCTTTTAAAATGAGTCTACAGGACAAATTACATGTATTTTATGAAGTAGAACGTTTTTTTCCACCATTGATATTAGAGGGGGAATTAAACCTGGTGTTCTAAGTTAGTGCTATGAAGCTTAGGCTACATGATTGATATTATGCCTTGGTTTATGCGATAGATTTAGATTTTTTTAATTATTCGTGTTTGACAGAGCATTCATATTCATTTCATGGTAGAAGCTAGTGTTTGTAATTTACCTAGTTTTAATCTGTAGCCTAACTATGTTCTTCCTGGTGTTCCTGGACAGTTTTGAAACCGAGATGTCTGAACGCCTCAAATAATCAGCAGTAAAGGTAAATATTCTTCATTCAGGACCTTGCCCCATTACTCTTAAAGCATAACTCAAGCCAAAATGCAACCTAGGGTCTTTTTGTGAATGTACCTGAGTGTAAGCTTGACTGTATTGTCGTTTCTGGGTCAAATGCCATTTTGAATGGGAGTCGTAGGGGCAGAACTTTTTTGATACATGATGATTTTGATTCATGCATCAAAATAGTAGGCTAGTGCCCCTTCGACTCCCATTTAAAATGCCATTTGACCAAAAAAACGATAATACTGGTTGTATTGGAAACAAAGGAATCTAAGGTAATCAAATGCAGAAAACAGGGTGGTTGCACTCATATCGGTGCCAAGTTGCACAACGCTTTAAGGAAAGACTACCTAGCCAGGTCTACCCATACCAGGATGGCAAACAGATGGTGTCAATACCAATTTGACCAAAAGTAAATGTCAAATAGGTACAGATAATTTGTATTAATCTCATCATTGCCAATGGATTTCTGTGTAAAATATTGTTTATCTTGTAAAATGTTGTCCATCTTCTTTCTGTTCACAGACAACAGAGACAAATTCTCTAATATCAAGGTCAATGCATTTGACTGCTGTCCAGCCCCGGGTTGCCACCGAAAACTTTATGCATCTTGGACTGGAAGATGGTGTGCTAGTAAGGAAGCTAGCTACCACAGCTTTTGCCACCACATCTCAGTGTTGGGAGGGAAGTTCACTCACTGCACAACTCTACCAGCTGTACCTTTCCTCCTCAGCCATGATCCGTAACCACCATGGTTTTCTTTCTGGGCCAGAAGACTTTGCAAACAAATAAGCAATAAATGATCATGCATTACAAATTTAGCCATGTTAGACTGTTAAGTTGTTGGCTTGTAGGCTGGGTGTCCAGTAAACAATTTCAAGCTTAGAGGGCAAATTCTCTCACCTAGGAGGGTAAACAACTTTTGTTTTTCATGAAATCTGCATTTTGAATTGATGGTCTACCAATGACGCTGTAGAGTATCGCGACACAATAGTGGCAAAAAGCACTTGCGCGATAAAACATTTTATATTATATTATATATTATTATATATTATATTATATATTATTTCACACACGTATATATTAAATGCGTCTTGCGCGCAAATTCTCTCTGCGCGTGCGCACTCAGAGGAAACTGCTCCCCAAGCATGGAAGAAAATGCTGCGAGCGAGGAGAAATCTGACCAGTGCTCCAAACAGCCACTCGAAAAATCTATGCATGTGAAATAATATAATACGCCCAAATGCATGTTTTATCACGTTACCACATTCAACTTTAAAAGATATGCTCAAGAGATCCATAACTTTCAGAAAAAAATGTACTTTTGTTATGGATGAATATTATGTTTTGTTTTCATTCATGTCAATAAAATGTTTTTCTCATAATCAAAGTGTAATTTGTCATGTAACAGAATAGGTAGGAGAGTACTAATAGTACTTTTAGTAGTAATTTTAAATCACACTAATATTATACTTAAATTGCATGCCTTTATAATGCCTTTATAAAGTATCTTAAGACTATACTTTTATTAACATAACTGCAAACTTTCAAGGCACTTATTGTAGTCAGGAAGTACATTTGAAGTTAATTTAAAATATTACAGAAACATGCCAAATGAATAGAAATGAGGATGATAAGAGTGTATTCAAATTACACTACTGCACTGTTATTAGTTATACTGTAATGCCTTTTAAGTACATTTCCAATACACTTGAGATGTTACAAAATTGTACTGCGACTGTGTTCCGAATGCTCATAAAATCTCTTTTTGTATAATGTACTTAAGAACACTTAAAGTTTGAAAAAAGTTGTTCCATTTTAGCACACTAATTACACTCAAAGTATAGTCAAGTTGGTATTAAGTTGAACTTAATATATAATTCAATACACTTAATTACACTTGGATTTGACGAAAAAAGTACAAACTGTACTTAGTACACTTTCAAAAAGTATACTTTTAATAGTTTTTTTTTACCTGGGTAAACAAAGGTTAAATACAGTATAATGAACCAACAGGTATTCATTAATCTACTACAGTCAGTCGGCTAAAAATAGACAAGCATTTTAATGGGATTCCTTGAAATTGTGAGAGCTGAATATGACAGTCACTGTGACCTAAAGACCTTAATGAATTCTTTAAAAAGTGCTGATGAAAACGTTTTTGCAGATAGCGCAGTGAGTTTCAAGAGCTCCAGAGTGCCGCTTTGAGAGGGAGAAAGAGGGCGAACGTGGGCTGCATTTCAACTCCCAGTGAGGTATGTGAAACTTTTTTGGAGGGGAAATACTGAAGGTTCATCATAATAAAAGAATGAATAAAAATGAAGTGAATATAATGGTGAATAAAGTTTAATTTATTCTGGGAAAAGACTGCATTGGCAGTCCACATAGGTCAAGTAGGGCTATAGGTTTTGAGCACAGAACTGCAGAGCAGACTGTACTGCTGTGGTGACCCTGTCTTGGTGATACACACATATGACACATGCAGACCAAACATCAGAGGTCAAAGGTCAACCTAAGCAAAACTTTTAAAGCATTCATATTGGCTCCACAATGGTAGTGCACTGGCGTCCAGTTTCAGTTATGATAGAAATGGCTTTTTTCACTGTCCATTTAGTAATTATGTTAATACAATAACAGAGCCCAGTTTATGAAGCTACTGTACTTACATCCCTCAGGCAAAAAGTCCTGCTAAACCCCTCTAACCCCTCATTCCATATTATCAGCAGCATCTATTCAAATATTTACGCTTCTTAATACAATCTCATGAGGATTAGAATAGAAATTCCAGTTGACAGTCAGGGCACAGATACAGTAGCTTACTGTACACACACACAGCCAAGTAGACTTAGACATGTTTGTCTCATCTCACAACTGAATGTGGAGATTTATTCAAAACTTTGTCTACGGAGATGAGGCACAAGCAGCTGTGAATAACACAAGTGAACAGCGACTTCTTGATTCTCTAGAAAGAAATGCCATCACTATGCTGAGGAGGAGAGAAGCCGAGTCCCATTCGCTTTTGGAGGTGAAATATGCAAACGCTGCACCTGATTATGAAATAAGACCCCAAATCACAGGCCTCAACTTCTGATACACGCGCAGTCAGCACCAGGGAATGCCTGTAAGATTAACATGGAGCGCCCAATCACTTATTGCACCCGAGCAGCTGAATTGGCCGTTTCAATAATACATTCTCGGGTATGCATATGCTCAGCGTCTTCTCAGACCACAGAATTAAATTTATCATCTCAAAACTGTCATGTTTTACACCACACTTTTATAGTCGCAGCACAATCTGGATAGGCACCGTTCATTTTACACCCTTGCATCAACGGGAACGTTTATCAAACTGTGATGTGCTCTAATTTCCAACAGATACTGTAATGTTTGGATGCGGTTGCATTTTTAACGTCTGAGCTCTCGCTACATAAATGTACTCAGGCTTCTGTAATTAACAGGTGCGTGTTGACAAAGAGGCTGAGACGTGATGAGCATTCTGCGCGTTCTTGTAATCACTATCTCATTCTTGCAGACGTCCCGATTCATTCTGAAAGGTTGGCAACTTATAGTCGCTAAGGAATAAACGCTGGAAATCGTAAAATGTGTTGCAAAAGTGTTTTATGTGTCCCATGTCGACAAGAAGAGAGGGAAAGGAGGATGAGATGAAAGGCGGAGGAAAGTATATCCTCACAAGATATGTAATGTACAGTAAGCATTTTGTGTCAGCGTATCTTTGCACTGCTGATTGACAGACTTGGGGCAGCATGTGCTGCCGTATCCCCCCACCCTCTCCTTTGAGATTTTAGAAACAGCAGCTGCCAACTGCCAAGCAACTGGGTCTCTCTTTCTCTTGGACAGCATCAGGGAATGAGGGCAAAATTGACATCTGCGATGGAGAGTCTGTGTAAAAGCATTCCGTAACATTTTTATTTGCAACATAAAGCACCTGTTCAGTTTTAAGAGTTGTCTGCCTGTGTGCTTCAAGCGTACGGATTGATCCATTAAATACAGACTTATATTGTGTAGTGCTTAAACCACACAAACCCCATTGTTTTTTACTGAAAGAGGGATGAAATCCATGCTGCCTTCGCTCTCCGCGTTTGATAATGGGAGCGAGCTCCCCTCTCTCTCTCTCCCTCTCTCTTTCTCCCCAAGCATATTGTGCCGCTCGGAAAACTTGGGCCTCCACCTCCCCAAATATCCTCTGGCTACACGCAGACAGCTTGTCTCTGGCTCCCAAGTCAATACTCCACCTACTGAGGTGTCCACATGACAGGAGATCTGAAGGATAGGCTTGAACCACTGCCAAAGCCCAGATCCTATAATCCCTAAGCGAGGGAGAGGGAGAGAATGCTCAAGCCTTATCTTGGCCTGGATAAGTACCATTGTTAAATCCTCAGAATCATCCTGAATTTAGAGTGGTCCTCACTCTGCGAGCCAGTGATTCCTTATTTCATTTTTTTAATACCTTGGATCACTCTGATGTATCTAGGATCATGTTTCTTGCTAATCCCACTGCAAGATAGTTGCATGGTTAATATGTTAATATCTCTTACCAAATGGATATTATGTCTAGGACTTGGCAGAGATGTTACTGTCCATTTCAAGCGTGACAGCTGCATTATGATGCAAGCTTTTTTTTTTTCTTTTCCTGTTTTGCTTCTACATTTTGTCCTATTTTTGGGTCTGACACATAAGCTTCTATCCAGTTCGATGTGTGGCGGTGGTATGTGATGAAAACATTTAGGTGGTAGTATAATTTTAGAGGGAAAAAAACATAGTGCTCTGCAGATGGCGAGGCACACATTGTTATTACCCAGTAGACCCAACATGAAAATCACTTGTGTGCTGCTCCATCCGTTTAGTACTGTGTTTTAAATGGGATTTCAGAGCGTGCAACCTCTGTAGACTATTCGCATCAGCAGAGTACCAGAGGAAAACATCAATCATGAATGTTAGCAGCAGCCGCACACAGCCAACGCGTCCTGGTCTCACTGGCTAAGGATGAGTTTGTTTAGATTTAATGTGGATGTTTAAAGAGCTTAATATCACTTGGGAACGGTGGCTGGTTAAATAAAACTACTTTTAAGATCCAGATGGAGTCTCAGCGTTACATATTGCCTCTCAAACTCTCTCATATTTTGTTGTCTCATTTATTCCTATTTCGTTGCCATCTATTCACTCCTGCAAAGAGATCCTTCAGCATCTTTGAAAAGATACTTTTGCATAGGTGAAGACGACCGTAAAAGCGAAACTGATCAATCCTTTGTTCCCAAAGTCACATCCGATTGATGATATTGGAGATGTTGAGGAGGTTGTTTGTGCAGCTGTAACCCCAGTCATTATAAAATATAATATATGCCGCATACTGTACAAAGCAGCGGTGGAGGGGAATACATTTGAATGCATTTCCATGAGATTAAAACAATTTTAAGTGTATACTCGCTGACCCGAAGAAGTCTGTGAAATAGGCACAGTGCTCCACTCTCCTGGTTGTTTTGTCTCAGCTCGCAAGCTTTCATGTTCTCCTCCTGACAGGCTTTTGAAGTAAGCCGTGGAGTGGAGAGATTGGAGACATTCTGGTTTTGGAGTCATGAGATTGCGTTTCAGTCAGAGATTCCTTTAGAGAATCTACCTGGTGTTTATACATCTAAAACTTTAAGGCAACATCTTTTTTTCAGAGGAATTATGCAACAGTTTCCACAGCAGACACATGGGTCTTCTTGGATGATGTTACATTGGGCAACAGTAATGGACAGAATTACTGATAGACATTGGTTGAATGATGACTGGTTTATTGCCTTTTCCAAATATCCATTAGTATTGTTGATTCACTGTCTTCGCATATTGGTTTAACTCTAACTACCATTGGTTGAAAACCTGCTTAAAATGATCTCCCAGTACTTTCAGCTGGTCTTAAGGATAAGTTCAGTGCCCAACACTTACCACAAAGTGAAGCTGAGCTAAAACACAGACAAATGTGTAAAAGTAATCAATAAGGCATCCTTAAACTTGCTGATTGATGTAACGTGTCTATGTCTGACGCTAAGGTTGGAGTCATGAGTGTTTTTGACAAGTAAAACATCACCCTCAGTTGATGTTAGTCATGCTTGCCTTTCTTTCAGCATCAGCACAGTCAGACAGCATGTCAGTTGAACATGTTCTCATCAGATTAATGAAGCTGAGTTGGTATACAGTATGTTAGGGTTAGGGTTAGGGCTTTTATTTTCAACTTTAACATTTTACTTTCTTTCCATGACAGACATGATGGGATGTGGTTTTCTGACCTATACAGAATCATGGTGTGGTCCAAAAGGAGGGTGAGGGCTATTTCATTCAGACAATCACGCAAGCAACCAGAGTGTATTCAGTAATTAACAGAACAGGTTCAATTTCAGCTGCCTTTTGACTGTGATGACAAAAAGACACTGTGCATCACCTTTCCCACTTGTTCAACAGAAAAACTAAATTGTCTTTAAGCACCCATAGACCATGGATAAAGGGTGTGGGGTGAAATATCCTTGGACAAGGCCATGGTGTAACATTGGATAGGAACACAGTTTAGTGAGAGGCAATATGGTAGGACAGACCGGTAGATATATGAACCAGGTCATGGCTGAATAAACCCCTGAACTCTGTCTAGACACCCAGACAGGAACATCAGACGTGGTGTATACACACAGGGCCAGAACATCAAGAACGCCTCACTCTAACATAACAAGAAAACTCTACTACTTTATGACAAGGATTCTCCGTACTTTGACTAAGCCTCCTGGAGCTACCTAGGTGTCAAGTTGTCAAGGGTTTGTAAAGTGGCTGTCTTCCTTTACATGTGTTGTGGATGAAGATCACAAGAGCTCAAGAGCAGTAAAGTCTGGTGTCCCAAACCCTACCCCTTCAAACCCTTGTCATAAAAACGCAAAAGAAATCCACAATTTAGCTGATGGAAGTGATACAGCATATACTTGGATAGCTTTGTAGCTAATTCCACAAGCAGCTTGGGTAACTGGATAAGTACATTCCACACATTATACCCAATCAAATTGACCAGCCATTTCTGTTGCTTTGGACAACTCATGGTTCTGATGAAGTGCTGCATCAAGACTGAACTTTGAAAGTCCTGGTTGTTAAATATTTCAAGCAAAACCAGCATTTAGGAAGGCTATCCTCAAAAATGCTTATTCTCAATAGGTATTGAACACTCGACAGATTATATGATGGCTGGTATACTAAGTTAGACAGAAAGTCAAATAAGGAGATAATGAATTAATTTTGAAAGTTAGGGAATCCTGGCTGAATTTTTGGTGCATTGCTCTTGTCAGTCCATACTCTGTGGGACTCCTCTTATTTTGAAACTCTCTCCCACTAGAGGCTGAAAGGATGTTCCACTGCACCTTCAAGACTGAACAAAGTGTCTATCACATTAATTAAAAGGCTTAATAATTTTACAGATAATATTTAGAGCAGCCAGGGCCCCCACTGATTTTAAACCCCATCAACATGTAAAGGTAGCCGCTTTATGTGTGTTGATTTGATGTTTGTTAATTGATATTTGCATAGTACACGTTTGATATAGGTTAATGTAATGTAGGTTAGGTCCAAAAGTAACCTCCAGACAACACCAGTTTTGAGAGCTTTTTAGTGCTTGTCAGGGATTGTAATATTTGTTTTATTCCAGGATGAAATTCTCATTTAGACTTTAATCATGGTAATGTTTCCTCCCTGAATGGTTATTGACTCAGATGTTCAAAATGAGTAAATAATGATAATGATATTAATTATTTATAACCTTCATTAGTTTTGTAGACTATGCATCTGCTATAAAATTATTCTGCGTAATTCAATCCTTAGGGATGGTTGAATGTTAAATAACCCTGAGTTTTTTTTTTTGTTGGAAACATTTTGCCTGCAATCAGCTTAGTGTTTGCATTTTTATATGCATATTGAATTAATGTTCAAAATTAAATTACTTTTGAATGGGTAATTTAATAACATTTAGACCTTGTGGCCAAGTTTTCTGAGGATGCCTCCTTATATCAACATACTTTTCTGCAGCATCTGAGGAAGTGGACCATACCTAGATCAAGTGGACCATACCAAACACTTTAACACAAAATCTATAGTTTCTGTTTACAGAATAGTTCTGGTTTAGACACTTGCATAACCTCGGGCTGAGACAATATTAATCAATTGTACTGTGGATGTCTCTGATCTCTCCAACCAGAAATGGCTTCTAATTAGGCTTCTTGCTCATGAATCTTCATAGTCTCAATCATAGCTCAAGGTTCATTTCAGGGAGGTGGTGCAACTTGTTCTGCATAGATCCTCTGTAGGCAAGCTAGCATGATCTTGGAATTGGCCCTGTTCTCCAGCCTTCAGGCTTCCATATGGACTTGTCATGTTCCTCATTAGTGAGGATCAATAGGTTTGTCTTTGGGGCCAAATGGAACATTTGTAGCCCTTGTGGGTCCTCACTCACCCACACACACACACACAATCATCCAGGGTGCATAATGTAATGTATTTTGATTTGAAGTTTCTGGTCTTTTGAAAACAAGTTTTCTGGCAGAAATGTGTTTTTGTCAACATGTTCAAACCCTACCATGGCACTTGTTTTACATTAGACAATGTACTGTTATACAAATTTAAGGCGGTAGCTTCTTGATCGACTTAAAAAATGCATCTCATGGTCTACATCAAGGACAGATTTGTGCCTCTCAATTAAGTGCCCATGGATAAAAAAAACAGTCCAAAGCAAGGTCAGTGTTTTCATCATTGACCAAGTGAAAATAGTGCTGTTGACGGTAGAGCTGAACTGTTTGTTTTTCCCCATGCTAAGCAAATGCCTGATGCCTGCGAAGCCCTTTTCAACTTGCTGGGAGACACTGAGAATGAAAGGACCTAATGTTACTGCTTGCGGCCGTTGTTGTCTTTATTCTGCAAAGACATGCAGACTATGTTTTGCTCATGGGGGTCAGCAAAAGGACGCGCAGGTGAGTTGAACCAGTGTGCTCCCCATATTCTGAAGTAGAATGTTAAATGTATTTATGGACATCACAATTTAAAATGGCTCCCAATGACTGGGTTGATAAATGACAGTTAAGGATTGGGTTTTGGTTGTCTGATTATTAATTGTTAATGTTTTGATAAATATGGACTCTTAGAGTCGGTTAATTCCGAGCTGAGAAAGGAATGAGAGCTAGAAGTGAAATTATGCGTGGTAGCGGTTTCCGTCTGTAGGCTCTCTCCTGTGCATTTCCATTTTTATTGCTGTCCATTCCAGGCCATTTCATGCGCAAAAGTAACATCAAGCTTTAGACCAATTTGTTTGGACTTTTTTCCACTCTTCTTTAAACTTTTCCATTAACATCCCTCCCACATAATGAAATATTGCCTATGTAAAAAATGTTGGACGCGGACTTTGCGTAACATATAAATCTAATCATATCAAGGATCACTAAGCAGGGACTATAAAGTTATCTAATTTGTATCAACTTTATGGAGCAGAAACCTGAATTTGATCAGTGCCATAGAACTAGCATCCATCAAGATGTCCATTTATGTTGCCTTTAAGAATGTGGTATTAGCATTCGGTCTGGCGAAAACATAAAAACGACTGGGAAAGGAAAACAAACTGGACTCAACAGAACGACTGCTTTATCTCTCTTGCAAGCCTTCACAATTATCTGGAGTAGAACAAACTGTAGATAAACTGAAAATGTGTTAACAATTTCCTCCATAGAACCATTAAATTAGATCAAACCCTGTGCCATGTACTTTATTACAGACATTTTTTGGTCTTATGCTTTATTTTACTTAATGTTTTAAGTTGATGGTCATATTCAAATTTGCAGAGGTCTCTTCATTTTTAATATGACCGTCAACACATTTGAATGTCACTCAGCAACCGTAGGATGACATCAGAAAAATGTGCAGTGGTCTCTTATTTTTTTTCCAGAGCTGTAGTTTGACTTACACTTGTGTGTCATTAACGTTTTGAAGAAAAAAATCATAAGAGGATGTTTCAGTATATGACCAAATGACCTGAAACATGATTAGGTTTCACTGGACAGTGAATTCAGCATTTAAGCAACATGGTGATTTAGGTTGACTTTCCTTTGCTGTGTGTTGCAAGCTTGGAGTTTCAAAGCAGGGCAACCCAGTCACCCACTCACAGGGGTGATTTGTCATTGGGACTTGCAAAACATGCTATATGTCTCGTCACTCCGTGTTTTTAAAGGTTTCTCCTCCGTGCAGAGTAATGGAACATCTGCAAAGCATGCAGGAACAGGTGGCCCTTTTATGAACACCGCTCAAATGTTATGTCCCCTCCACTGCAAATGACAAAAGGGAGCAGATGAAATTGTGAGCCCTCGGTATGTGGCATCTTAAGCCACAAATGCCAGTTTCATCATAACAAGCTCCATTCCAAATTATTTCACTCTACTTCACAAAAACAGCCTTCCCAACTAAACACAATTTCTTAAATCGATTGTAGCGTGTTTTGATGAGTACACTAAACATATAACAATTATGCATCAAGGATGAAGGAGAATGTAAGGGCAGTGTGTCATCTGTTATCATCATTATTAATATAAACATCATCATCATCATAGTTATTATCATCAATTATCATCATTGTCATTAGTAGTGACAGCAGCAACATCAGTCATGAAGCACTGGTCTGACAGTGAACCACTTCCTTACTTAGTTGTTGGTAACGAATGGAGAAGCATGCTTAATCTTTTTTACTGACAAAAATGGGTTTTTAGAAGCATGTCATAAACGATCAGAGCAGCACGCCGACACAGAAACATACAGGCACCATTGAGTTCACACAGCTGTTTCCTGTCTGCTTTGAGGAGATGAAATATCTCTACCATTGTCTCCCTTGATCATAACTCCCTGAAACGTATCCCCAACGTCCGAAAAGCAAAAGCTTTAATGAACCGTGCTTTACTCTCCCCTGTGCTACCCCTCAGATAGAGATGTGTTTCACTGAGGGGAACTTTTAACACGATTGAATAAATGAGGAGATGGATTAGCAGAGGCCAATCTGGATGTCCCGTTCAGTCCCGTGTGTGCTGATGCCACTGTCCAGGCTGATTCATGTTGGAGCTGCATGCTTTGCCACGCCATGACGGGAGCCCCTCCGGTCTGTTCTGGCAAACTGAGCTCATCGTGTCTTTTTGAGTTTTTTTTTTCCCTGGGCAAACATGAGGGAGTGAGAAAGTAAGTCAGGGAGCGACTAACACTGGGGTGGGGAGGGGTGGGGGTTCCCTGGTGTTGGAGCGGACTGGACCGTCAGGCCTGGATGGGTTCAGTGCTGCATGCGTGGCCGCTGTTGTGTCTCCTGGTGGACAAACTCGGTCGGCCCAAACGGGCCAGGCTGTGCCTCGCTGGCCACGGGGGGATGTGCGCGGAGACCTGTCAGTCCACGCGTCCCCTGTGGTGCCACACACACACACACACAGACACGCGCGCACACACACAAACTCACATATACCAGCATGTACACTGCAAATCCCTCTAACAGGGCACAGAGCACTAAGGGCTCACTGAAGGGACAAATATAGAAAATTTAGAAAAAAAGTCATACATATGAAATTTGTGTATTTATATCGAGCCGCGGTCTGAGAGGTCCCTCCTCCTCCTCCCCATCATCACGGCTCCTGTCACAAGCACTGCTTGTCGTCAGGCATCTCTCGGGTGGCTCTCCTGAGCCGGTTGCTAGGCAACGGAGCGCTGCATTAATATGCGAGGCGGAGGGAGCAGGGGAAGCCTCTTGCCTCTGGAGCGTGGCAGCGGCATCAGCGGTTGGCGGAGCCTGTGGTGGGGTTGGCGTCAGCGTGGAGCGCAACACCCACACACCCCACTCTCCCACCCTTCCCCTCAGCACCCCGGCGAGGCAGCCAACTCATTCCTCACTCTGCCGCCGAAGCAGCTGAGAGGGTCTCGGTCGCACTTCAGTGGAAGAACAATCCTCTTACTTTATCGCTCTCTCTCTCTCTCTTTATCTAGAACTTTTGCTCTGTCTTTTTTGGCAAATTCACTCTCTTGTGGACATTTAAGTTGGGAGACACCAAATATAAAGCTCTGAACTCTTTGAAAGTACTGGGCAAGAGTGGTGACAGCGTCAACTAAATTGGGGACATTGTTTTATTGTACAGGACTCCAGCTTAGTGTCCTAGTGTAGGTAGTTGACTTTCACTATGTGAATGGAAGATGTTTGAGCTACTTAATGGGACTGTAGCAAATTAAAAAAGGAAGAGAGAGTATTGAGCACATGATTCATACTCTCTCCACTCCTTTTCTCTCCTCTCCTGTCATTTCATCTGTCTATCGCTGGCTCTCACTTCATCTCGGAGAGAAAGAAGTGATGGAGTGCAGTTCTTCCTTCCTCTCCTCCTGAACGCAGAAGAAGAGGACTTGATGTCGGATTGAAAACTCGGGCGCCAGTGAGATGAAACCCAGCACGGGGAAATACGTCCGCCCGAGAGAGAGACAAACTGCGCGTACGCCCGAAACGGACACCCTGACCAGAGGAGAAGAGCGAGTGGACACAGACCTCTCTGAAATCCAGGATCCCTCCCAGCCGAAGAATGATCGGAGCCGACTTTCCCCTTAGTGTCCAGGGATGTCTGTGCACTCTGGAAAGGCACTGCTGTCTAGCATGTCCAGTGCTATGTTCCTCCTGATGCTGTCCAAGGTAAGATGATTGTCTTTTTGCTGGGACCCCTCTGTTGGAGGTGCTGTGTGTGTGTGTGTGTGTGTGTGTGTGTGTGTGAGATCAAACTCAAACTGAACCAACACACGCCTGAGTTAGTTAATAATTTGGACTGGAGGGAGATTTTATGCTGTATGTTTATTATTATGGTGGATTTGTTAATTGGTTGGAACAGTCTCAAATTCTGATGGGACATGTGACTATTAGTATAATAAGAGAAACTTGGAGGCATCTTCATCCCCTCAGGTCAATACTCACATTTAGTTGGGTGGGTAGTTCTTAGATGGGTAGTTCTTTTGGCTATGGAATTATTCTCATGATGGAACTATTTTATCATGTATTTTGGCTAACCTTTAGTCTTATATGATTCTTAGACTTCCCTGGTGTGATATTGTGCATTTTGCAGTTTCTATTTATTTGTTTACATGCTTTGATTCCATGACTGTGCTGTTTTTGAATTGCTAACTCAAAATTACATCTTTGAGGACAAAATAACTATTCTGTCCACAATATTTAAAGTTAATAACTTTTATTACAAATATGGACAACACAAATATTATGAAATAGAATTGTTAGAAGTTCTAAAAGGCACACATGTATGTCATCTTAAAAAATCATATATATATAAACAAGCTGTGAAATGCAGTCAAATGTTTAAAAAAACAAATTCTGAGTAATGTGCACAATTACACATTATATGTATGTTTGTGGTACATACATTTTCCTGTACGCATCTGTGAGCATACTCATACAGTATGTGTATACATTCTTGTTGATGTGTTTAAACGTGTGTGTGTGTGTCTGTGTGTGTTGTAGCAGAACGCTACATCCTCTGTGTGTGTGTATGTGTGTGTGTGTATGTGTATGTTCGTGTTTGTATTTGTGTGTGTGTGTGTGTGTGTGTGTGTGTGTGTGTGTGTGTGTGTGTGTGTGTGTGTGTGTGTGTGTGTGTGTGTAAATGTTTGCACATAATGCGTACATTGGGTTGTGTTTGCTTTTAATTCCAGTTTAAAACAATGCCTGGAGCAAAAGTTGCTGTCAGAACAGGTCAGCATCTTGAAACAATTAATGATAAGCCCCGAATTATTCAAGTAGCAGGCGGGTTTTACACTTGACTGGGTTGGGACAAGGTTCATTTCGATGAGGTGCAGCAGGAGCAGGCCAAGTGTTCCATTTTCCAGGTATGACATTTGATTCTGTCCCATTGTCCTGCCTCTTCACCCGTCGGACCACTGAGGCTCAGTGAAGCATTGCAGGTCTTGATTCGAAGAACTTTCCCAAAGATGACTAAAAGATAACAGCTGAAGTCTGGCAGTACCTGGTATCATTCCACGCTTGCACGCACCACACCGACACATTTTAGAAGGAACGTCTATGCAGATGAGGAGGCAGGCAGATGAGGAGGCAGAAGGGTTTTGTATTACAGGTGATGTTGCTGCAAGAGGGACTGTGTAATCATGGCACATGTTATAATCTTACATCACTGTTATCTGTTTCCCCTGATTCATTAGAAAATGAATAACAAAGATGGCCATTTCAAATGATGTACTTGATTTTAAGTGTCTGTTCTGAAATATATTCTCAATTCTCATAGCAGTGGACTTAGGCAAAAACAGTTATTTAAATAAATGAATCCTGTAGTCAGTCGTCCTGAATGAAGCATGTTATTGCCTAAACAAATTAACCAAGTGTTACATTTCATTATAAAACAGTAAACGACAGCAGGCTCTGCGCTCTTAAAGGTTGTCTGGTTTTGCTGAGGAAAACTAAAATTGTTCAGGTGGTGTACTTTCACTTTTTTTAATAGAAAGCTCTAAGAGTTCCCCAAGAAAACATGGCAAACAGCACAATTACTACAAAATTAAGCCTCATTTGCAAACTACGTTCATTTCAGTCATACATTCTGAACACATTCTCCACTTTCTCCACATTCTGAACAGTGTACTTAGAACATTGGCACTTAACAACATTTACATGTGAAGTTTATTGCTTAATTAAAGTGCATTGACGTACACATACATGTTAGTGAACAACTCATAGGACTCTGTATGGTGATTTCTATTTCCCTGTGTTACCATAAGCTTAAATGTATAATGAAAACATTTACTGGCATTAACATATAAATACGCTGTGTCTGGTCAGTTGCAGTTTGATCTAACCTCTAACTATCTATCTGAATGAGTAATGCATTTTAATATCACTTTGTGTTTTGAATTTCCTACTGTATGTGCAATCAGTCTCAAGCACAGTGGAACAAGTCCACTTCACTGAGGCTACGTTTATACGGTGACGATGAAAAGAGAAGACGCAGAAGTGGCGTCTCGTCTTCATTTTTTATTCGCGTTTAGACGAGCATTCTCAGGGGGAAATCTTTGTTTATATGAAGACGCAAGAGTATGTGATATTCGATTGGATATGCATTCCAGACCGCTGGGTGGTGGTGTGATAGAACCCGTGCGTCACGCCACGCAGACATTCTAATTTCACAGTTTAGCCAGAGAGGTAATCAAGGGTCTTTGGTTTAGCCGTTTAGACGGAGACGCAACCCGGGTCGTCTTCAAAACTCTACACTCTGGAAGGAGTCTTCAGATTTTTGCGTCTTCAAGCCCCGATGGCGGGGTTGCCGTGTAAACGAAAGGCACTTATGATAAAATATTTTGTCGTCTTCCTTCGCAATCGTTCTCGTATAAACGGCCCCTGAGTGAACAAAGTCTCTTTGTAGATTTTCATTTAGCATCTCTGTTGAGTTTTTTTTCAGGGATTTCACTTGGTTTTGGACAACTTTCAGCTGTAGCTCATCCTAAAATGTTGGCCTCTTACTGTAACATAGTGATATACAGGATAAGCTAATTGCACAATAACTTTTAATTGCTCAAATTCATATTCCATGTTAGCCAGAGAAGTCAGAAGAGGGCGGAACCAAATTAATTTACGTTTGTGGTGAAAGGGTTAGTTTGAGACTTCCCAAAACTTCCATTCAAATGTGTTTAATAGGGCTACAACAATGAATCAATTGGTTGTCAACAGGGATGGAGTGGAGGCTAAACCCAGTTTATCCACCTCTGAAATTTCAGAAACAGAGTTTATCCACCAATTGCAATTTTTAAAGGTAAACTATGCAGTATTGGCAATTTCCTTACTGTTTTCTCGGTTTTTGCTTCTTTTTCGCTGGCTCTGTCTTGACGAATGTCTGAGAAACTCCATCCTCCTTCGCTACCTTTTTCTAGCCGATGCCTGGCTTGTATGTGTATTCCAATGCAGAAAAGCAATTCGTTACACTCTGTATACTTCCTGACACTGAGGCCGTCGGCCCACCAGCCCACAGTTGCAAGGGTGATTTTTCCGCTCACAGGCGCTAGGGGGAAGCGACACGGCCACCATTCAACCCGAAAAAATTCATATAACCATTCCAATGACTCTGAAGGTAAATGAAGCTAAAAAACTTGCATATTAAGCTAAAAAACCTGCATAGTGTGCCTTTAACATTCAAACATCACACTGTATTATCCACATTCACAATATGTACACTAATTAACACTCTAGGAAACATTTAATACCACTGGTATTGTTATAAACATTGGACAATAACCTCCACCATCATCAAACATGTTCTGAATGCCTTTTTTTTTTAAATCCAATACCGCATGGTGCAGTCCACCTCCATGATCACAGAATTCAATTTAGTTTACCCACCTCTTATTTTACCATCCCTGGTTGTTAAAGGAACCGTATGTAAGAAATGTATTTCAGTTAATCATAAAATGTCCCGGATATGTCACTAGACATTAAGAAATCATGTTCATTTCAAATACTTATATCACTGACAACAGCAGTCCGGCCAGGACATTGTCATTTCAAAAGTGAAGTTGCAGCCCTCAACTGATGTTGATGTTGTGTTTTGTCATGTCATGTGTTTTGGCCTGATGCGCCACCCTCCACCTATGTACTAATCACGAAGTCAGTAGTGTTTCGGCAACCTCGAGTCGAGGGGGAGGGGATACACTGCTCTACAGTCATTTGAAAGTGATTGCAGTACCAGTTTTGGCCACAATCTTACATATGGTTCCTTTAACTTTTAAATCAATTGACAACTATTTTGGTAGCTTGTCAGTTTGAGCTATTTTTAAGGAAAACAATTCTAATTTCTCTAATCGCAGTTCCTTAAACTTGAATATTTTCAGCTTTACTTGCTACTCTATGACAGTAAGTTAAATATATTTGGTGTGTGGACAAAACAAAACATTCAAAGACAATCTTGGGCTTTGGGAAACATAACACTGATCAACATGTTTTTCAACAATCAATGAATGGAGAAAATAATCATATTGCACCTTTAAGCCTTTGCTAATTGTATTTGGTGGGCAAAATGTTGTGTATGCTGTGTTTTTAGCCATATGTAGACTAACAGAGTTACTACAGAAGTGTGTTGTTAGGCCACACCATTGGTGTACCATGCAGGGAAAGCGTAGACTTCAGATGGCATGAAAATGACAACCTGCCCCACCTGGAGAGCCCCTCAGTAGCTGTTTAAACTATATGGTTCCACGTACTCGGCCACTAAAGGGGCCTTTGGGCAAAGTCCAGATCTTTTGTTTGAGATGAACAGCTGCTCTCTCCCCCTCTCTCTGGTGACACTGTCTTCCTATGTGTGGTTGATTATTTTGGCTAGTCCTGGATAGCACTCCTGCCACCATGGTGTGTATCAGCACAGAGCAGCCGTCTTTATGCATGAGAGCACATCCAGTGGCCCTGCATAAAGAGCGGCGTTCGGCTTCAGCTCCATCCCATCCCGGGTGGCGTGGGGAGAGACTATTGTTGTGGTGCGGATCACAGACAAGCAGTCCAGTGCACCCACAGACACACACACACACACACACACACACACACACAATTGTGCTCATTTGTGCTTTCCAAAGAAGAATCTGATGGGAGCGCAGAAAAAATATGTGATGACTTTGTTTTCAGCAGTAATACATGTGATGACTGTGTCTCCATCCGAACTGCACTGGTATGTGGTTCTATATGTGGTTCTCCTGGCAGAGCTTTACATTTTATTCAAGCAGAACACAATTACATTGCCCACCTCTGGGATTCATATCCAATTGATAAATGCTATCACACATCTTACAATGGCAATGTAGAAAAACCTGACTATTCTTTCGAGACTTATACTAGGTTTCTTTGTAACTCACTTAGAGCTAAGAATCTTGGTCTCAAGGGCCTCTGGGATCGAAAGAACCTTTGGCAGGGCATTGACAAAGCCCCACCAGACCTAGAAGGTCACAGATACTTTTTCAATTACACCAGAGGAGGATTTGCAAATTAGCCTTAAAAATCTGGATGTCAAAGATGTTAATTATGGCAAACAATTGGTTGCAAATGGATTCATACTCATCCAAAGAGGAGGATTTTTTTTAGATGGATGGGTCCTCAGATGCTAACTGAATGTTAAACATAGGCTTACACGCAGCAGGGCATAGCTATGAGTTGCATACACGTATAATATTTGTGCTTCGCTCTAAACCTGGCATCGTGTTACGATCCCTGGTGGTGTCGAAATATTGAATACATTTTCCATTAGTGTGCTGAGGTTATCAATTATTTATTGTATAAAATATAACCCTGGCTTTATGATTACTGTACAACCCACATTTTTTCTCTTGTATTACCACAAGTGTACACAGCAAAACCACTCACTTCTTATAAGTGGGCCAATCCTTCTTGCTGTGTCCAGAATGCTAACCTGCTTGGTGTGGCTTCCCAATACTTGTTGGCCACAGACTCCTGCTGCCATGGTGATTTGCAGGGGCATATTGTATCGGGCAAACCTCTTATCCCGAGAACCGCCAGAGAACTGTCCTCACGATGACTAACGTGTCAGTCAAGTCTGCCTGGTACTTCTGGAGAGCTGGCTCTTTCGGTGTGGTCGGGGGCTACTTGTATGCTTGGTTAACCATCCAGTGCAAATGGAATCAGACTCACTCTGATGTGTTGAGGTAAAACTGAGCTCAATGTAGGACAGTAATGTTTTGACTGCTGTCTTGGGAGAGGAAAACAAAGTAGACTCCTGGTTCTTAAGATAATCAGATTTTGAGTTTAAGTTGTCTTATCTGAGCACATCAAAGTTGCATGATTAGTTGGCAGTTGACACTGTACTGCAATATTAATTTTCTGTCTTTTAAAATTGAGAGCTATTAGAGGAGTTATTGTTTATACTGGAAAACAGTTAAACTTGGACCTGAAAAAAAGAAGTCCAGATCTTTTGGGACTTAATTATTTACTTAATATTAATTCATTCATTCATAATAAATCAATGGGATTTAAGAACAATCTCCAAGTGTTTGACATCTTACAGCTTTGGCAAAAAATCAGATGATCATATTTTATTTAGTGGAAGAAAAAACATATTTGATCCACACATTATTGAAAATCTTTTCCACACTCTTAAATAAAACATTACCCTGTAAAAGCTGTAGGAAATCTAATGCAACATGCAAAGAACATCTATGTAGGAAAAACCCATGCCTGCAGAACTGAATAATCAAATATTATTACTCTAGACAGTGGATTATATTTACATTTACACAATATACTTTACAGTTGCACACAGGAAACGATGAGAGAATTCTATGGCTAATGAATGCCTGAATGGCACATCCAGCAAGTGGAAAGCTGGTCAGGATTCCTGTATAAGTTACAGGAAGGTGTAATGTTTGGATCACATGTGCCATGTTAATGATGGCAGTGTGAAGGGAGGCCTTCCTGGAATTCCCATGCCGTCTGTTGGTGTTTCGCTGCCCGTGCTGACGCTCCAGCAAACATGGTGATGCACATATACCTGACGCCCCTCGCAGGCCTGTGAGGAGCGAGAAGCCTAGTGAGATGTCACATGCCTCTAGTGTGGACCATTGGCTGCATTATTTAGCTGCTTTCACACTCTCCCCAGGCCACCCTGGGAAAACTGGCCACCCCTGAGCCCAGAGCCATAGTCTTTTTTACTCAACGATCTCTGACAGTGTACAGTATGTGAGCATTACTGTATGCTTTCCTGCCTGTTATCCTCCGTGGTTGGGAATTGAGTGCAGATTGTGATAGAGACATATGTAGACTTTTGTTGGTGGTATTTTATGCTGTTGTCATTCAAGGGGATTTGTGAGTCTCATTCATAAGCACATCAAAGGGTTTGTATGCAGCTGCGCGGCCTTATCCTTCATTGTGGATGTTATTTTTTCACAGTCCTAATCTCTGTCGATTCATTCTTCTGTTTGTTTGTTTGTTTGTTTATTTATTTATTGTTTGTGTCTTTGTTGTTTTCAGCAGATTGGTCTGAGAGGAAAGCTGCAGACTTTTTCTGGGAAAATGGTAAACACTGTCATCAGTGATGAAGAAAAGGGCATCCAAGACAAGGAGGGCAAGGAGGAGTCCATTCTGGCCATGCTGGGCATCATCGGGACCATCCTGAATCTCGTGGTCATCATCTTTGTCTACATCTACACCACACTGTAGTCCTGCCCCCAGAGACCCTTTGCTCCCGGAAAGGCAAAGAGCCCCCGATTTCCCACCATGTCTAATCGTTCCGACTCCAAACTGGCGGTTCAGGACGTTGACTCGCCTGACTGCCACATAGATCTCAGACAATGCCATTACGGCCAGAGTAACCCGCCGCTGCATCAAAGAGGCCCAAGAGGATCCCGAGTGTTTCCTGTTAATGGGTTACGAGTGTCGTCACTGAACGACCCTTTTCTCCACTGTAAATATGCATGAAGGTACTTTATTGCTGTGATGATGTCCTCATCACAAACATGGACATTTTCCAAGGAGCCTGTAAAACATAATAGACTTGAAGTGAGCGGAATGAGCTTTCTAGCATTTTTTGATGCACTGTATGGTATGCCACTGATGCTGTAGGGTCAACACACTAATACAATCTACAAATGACAACACTGTGCAGTAGGTTGCTCACCTTGTCAAGGACATATTGAGTACAGTTGTAAATGCTTTATTTATACAATACAGTTTGCATGCCTAATCATGCATCTACACCTTGTTTTTTTTTACAATGACAGAGAATTTATCACAAGGCATTGCTCTCAAAGAAGTTCTTTCTAGGAGTTGATTTTGTCATGGTCTCATAATTTGAAAGCAGCTGGCTGCAAAAGAACTCTACAGGAATCACTAATTTTTTGTCTTGATGATCAACATAACTTCTGTGTAATGATCAGGTCAGTATCTGAGCTAGTGTTCAAGTGTGATGTAAGGATGCCTAACAAAGGCTGTCTAAGTCTGGTATTTTTCTCTTAACTGCATCACTGTGTTTCATTTTATTAGGTTTGAAGTAGGCTTACTGTTTCTAGCTAGTTTTTAAGGTATGATGCATTTGTGTTCTACACAGTTGTGCCAAGCTATCCCAGTATTTTTATGCTTATATTGCCTTATGAAATAAAAAGGAATTTGAATATTATAACCATGGAATAGTTGTATGTAACTTTGGAGGAAGTGTATTTTCTAAATTTTAGATATCTCTTTAATCATGGGTGCAGTTTGCAAGATGTATTTTATTAAGTTTTCAACATATGGATACATGTAAAATGAATTGTACAGTTAGTGCTGTTATTATTGATCTTGTTTGTTTCAGAGGTATTTCATTTTTGTTGCAAATATGTACGTAAAGTTTAAAAATGCTGTTTATAAGATGTAGTGGGTTTCTTCCATATGTAAACACATTTTGCTGTACATTGAAGTAACATTCAGACATTGTAGATTCACTGCAGTCATTGATTCAAGTTGTTGATCCACACATTATGTCGAAATTCTGTCTATTCTTAATCTGACGTTCCAGACATCCTTTAACTTCACAGTGTGCAGCCTCGGCACAACAGAACCTAGCTACAACCAAGAGAATGTACAGATTAGTTGAAAATGGGGAAATAAACATGTCTAGGGTGCACCTTTAATTGGTCACGTTAGACATTGACTATAGCATTGACTGGTGGGAAGGAACGTTACCTTTTTGACACGTGTACACATCACATGTACAGCAGAGCCACCCACACTCTGTGACCATTTGATGCTCTAGCTCTTTTGAGAGCGAGAAAATATGTGTCCTTAATTTCAACCCACATTTTTTAGTGTAAATTGCATAAACACTGTGGAACCTACCAGCATTTAACAACATGTTTAGCAGCCATACTGTACCTTTTTTGAGCAGGGTTGTGGTGAGGAAGGACTATAATTGGCTATTTTACATTTCTACATGAATAAATGAGTAATGTCAAATGTCTGCTTAGGGCATTGCTGCCTCTGTCTGCTCATGTTGCACACTGGCTAAATCTTTTGAGAATCGACTACCCCTGAGTATTCATTTTATCCATTTCATTGTACAGACCATTTGTTTTAATGCTTTATTTTGTTATTGCATTGTAGATCATCCCTGTAATTTGGAGACTTTTATTGGCCTAAATTGATTCTGGTGTAGGAGTTATAATATATGGACAGATACCAGCTGATTAGCACGACACAGATAGAGGACACAAAACCCAATTTATGTAGGGTCTGTACGGTATGAATGTATGTTCATTGCATAGGCCTACTGTACATGTTTACAGTGTGCTAATGTGTGTTACTGTGAGAGTCCCCTCCTGATGCCTCATGTGCCTGCACTCAAGTCATCACTGTCACTCTGGACACTATACAAAAACACATCACTTAACAGTGTCAGTGTGTGCCCAGAGCACCACAAACTCTTCACATCTTTACATGTGTTATAAGAACTATTTCCAATGATAAGAGTTTAGTATATCCTCTGATCATACACACACACCTTTTGTTGGTTTTGAAAACTATGGGGCGAGTCAAGTAGCATATGTTTGGAGACATCTGTGCCTCTACACTTATAGGAGGAAATGGAGGTCATTGGCAATGCCTAGTTAGTTATGAGAATGTATTTGCATTAACTAGTTCATCATGTACATGGTCCATGTAATCTTCTTTGTGAAACCAGATTGGTTAGATTGTGTCAGTCATTGAAACTAGAAGCACAGCCCTAGAATGTTTGCATTGACTGTCGTGATCATTTGATCATCATGAAGTATTGCATGGGGATGCAATACTTAAAGATTTAAATGCTTTCTGTTAGGATTTGTTCACATCTTCAGTCAATTATTTACATACATCCTCCAAAGTTTCAGACTTTGTTTAAAATAATGTGAGGTAAATTATGTGTTTTTCCCCTTTGAAACAGGGATTAATCTAGTGTGGTTTTTTTGGTGATGGTCATCAGTTGTACAATTGCAACATAGCAAAGTTTTACAGCTTGCTGATTTGTTAACAACAATGAAAACCAAATAAAAAATGATATACCAACATTCCTTGTAAATTCAAAATGTGTATAATTCACTACCTAAAACTGGTGACAATGTGGGAAACGAATGTGTTTGGGGCCCAGGCGCTATTTTTAAGTGCCACAACCACAGAGCAAACATATCCAGCTCAGGTCCTACCTTAGAGGAAAGATAAACACTCTATTCAAGTCACACAGACAAAACTGTGCTTCAGTGACTACACCATTTCACACAATGAGACAGATCCCCCGTCAAATCTCAAATCAATCTGAAGGATGGGAAGAGAGGGGGGGGCATATCGGCTGGGACAAAAGAGGCAGAAACCAAACAAGTTTATTTTTGTCCTGTCTCTTTCTTTTTGCCTGCATCATTTAGGTCATATATGTGTCAGAATAATTTTTCTCCTTCTGCAGAAGCCCCTCAAGATTTGTAACAGACTGGAATAATCCTGTTTGGGGGAGAGAAATAAATATAAAAAATAAAACAGCTTAACTCCATATTTTTTGAATATATTGGATTAGGCAGTGAACCAAGTAAACAATGTTGTTTGAAGTTCCACAGCTGTTGGAACTCACACATGCCCAGGAGCCTGTGTTCCATTGTTTCACCTGGATATGGAACATAGCCTAAGATCACTTTGTAGCTCTAACATGTTCACTGGGAGAAAATTTTTTTTCAGGGTTTTCGTACAATATGCTCAGTTTATGAATTTAAAGAAGCAATTATGCCCCCGTAAGAATCAAATGGACCAGTGTTGATTCTGTGTGTGTGTGTGTGTGTGTGTGTGTGTGTGTGTGTGTGTGTGTGTGTGTGTGTGTGTGTGTTCACTAATACAAATGAGAACTGATATCTAGAATTTTGCTTTTGTATTGTTTCTTATGATTTTTTTTTTTTTTTTGCTTTTCAGCAATGATGAATCATATCCTGACCACTACTTCTCTTGAGGTTTGTTCCAGTCTTGTGTATATGCCATATGTGCACAACATCCATCAATACATTCCACAGTTTCACAGAATTTAAGAATGTTATGGTTCTGGCTGACCTAATTCCAGGATCCAAATGTTGAGGAACACAGACCTACATTTTCACTTTGAGATCCTGGTATAGGTAGACTGGTCTGTGGGGAGAGTCTGGCTTATGTGAGACGGGGACTGTTCTATTCTATTGGGCTGTTCTTCCTGTTCATCCCTATGCTCTTGTGTGTCTTGGCTGCAAATCAACAGAGACTGGTGCTTCTCTTTGATGTCATTCCATTTACAAATCTTTTTTCTGTCTGGTCTGTTAAGTATCTGTCAAACCAGGCCTGGAAATTGCTATATGGGACAAAGGCTCATTTCAATGGCAGGACAGCAAGAATTAGTGAGGCACTTAATTACAAAAACATTTATAGATTTAGCTCACTACACAGTTTTTGCTCTGCTTTGCAGGATAACAAGGAATATTAACACTGTAAACAAGCTTGACTAACAGGTCAAATATGTATACTGGATCATATGATTGTGTACATAGACTGTCATTGCAGTTTTGCTTTTCTAAAATAAACTAGCACAGACATATCAGAGAGGGTTGAAGCGGAGTTACTAATCAAGGATCGTTGGATATATCAGGGCATCATACACGATTATTCCAAGGCTGGATTGCATTTGTGCCAAAAGGTGTCCAAGTTCAGCAAGACCATGTACCAAATTCTGTGTTTATTTAGTAAATAACTAGCATTGATAAAGAATACATGGCGAGGAAAGTATAGAGATGGCACAGAGCCTAATTTTGTAGCCTCCATTGGGCTGTGCGCTGTCCATGGTCCTGTCTGTGGAGCGATACACATCAGAGTGTTAATGGGGTGTGTTTCAAAAGCACTGGTCGGCAGATATACAGCATAATACTGTATTGTATGTCAGAATATAAGTCCATTGAATATTACAGCATTGCCTGAATCAAGTTGGTAGGTATCAGAGGAATAGTTTCTTGTTTTAGATTTGTACACAGAGGGTGGCAATCCCATTTGCAAGTGCATGTTGACTTAACATTATGACTGTTTAAACAGACAATTTGGCAGTTTGCACAATGAAGGTAAATCCAGTCAACTCACATGCAAACAGACATGATATATTATGAAAATAAAAAATATTCAAAATAATTGTAGAATATAATATAATTTATTACACGGCTCTCCATAATGCTGCAGAATGCTCCATTCACTTGAATGGGCCTTCCCAACGTTCAGTGGTCTGCTAATTCTCAATAACAGACCTCTGCTAAGTATAACAGACCGCTGTCAAGGAAAATGGGCTTTGTGCTTCTATTTCACGTCTTTCATATCACTATGCAAGGACTGGAACTTCATTCAAAAGTGAAAGCAGACGGTTGATCAGCTGTGTTCTAAAGAATGTTGGATTCAAGTTCAGCGTGTGCTGTTGTCGAACTATTTGTTTCTCACCAAAAGCCACGATGAAACGGTAACAAATAGGCTATAGCCTAGGCTATGTAGGCTAAAGAGTCACATCGTGGGGAGTTTATTGTTTCGTTTTGGCAAGTAGCCGTGTAATAAGTGGGATAATGTATAGAACGCCGGTCATTATTAGGAAAATAAGTCCCTTCAGGGCGGAACAAGGTTCGCCCTGTCGGGACTTATTTTCCCAATAATGACCAGTGTTCTATACATTATCCCTTACATAACATAATACAATTTAAATCATTTTGCTTTTTGTGCACCAATACTGTTTGCCATGCTGTGCCTTATGTAGAATTCTTAATATACTACTAGAGTATACTCACCTAAAAGCTAATATACTGTATGCGTTCAGTTGAATACCACTGGCGACAGCTCATGAATATTTGCCAATTACAGTGATCACAACCTTCACACCCTTTTTCTCTGTACTTTGTGTTTCACATCCGAATTATTCATCCTCACCAACCTTGGAGCAGTTAATAGTACGTTCCATATTTTAAAGTATACTATCACCCAGAGCTCTGCATCAGGAGTTCTAAAAGAGTATCTCACATATGTTGCGTTATTCCATTTAATCTATTTTCTCCTCATTAACAATACATTCATTATTTCCTTTGCTCTGTTTTCCAATGCACCCTTCATCACTGTACCAAATATACCAAGGTCTTTCTTTAGCCGAGAGCTCACTCTGATTTATCCAGCCTGTTTCCTTCAGAAGGAAAATAAAAATGGGCTGCTGTGAGAAAGTGTGGGAAAGAACGGCAGGTTATCTCTTTTATTTGTTTTTCTTCAAAGTGACTTTATAATTAGGAGTTATATTATTGGGTTACACAGACTGTTTACAGGATCAGATCCTAGCACAACACAGCACAACATATCTAAGTCAGCCCACTCTAGAGCATGTTTGGTTTATGTCATTACCTAACTATTACCTGGGTATACCTAATAACATGGACTACAATGGAAAAGTTAGAGTAAAGAACCTTCCAGAGCTAGACAAAGTACCCCTAGAATTCAGGCTTAAAAGCAGTGACTCTGCCTCAGCTTTCTCACTTCACACAAAGCTAGTGTGTGTCCTCGGACACGGTGAAATCACAATTTATGTTTATTTTCATTAACACTTCAAAATCATCCCACATGCAGCAGCCAATGAGAAACAAGTATACTCAAGAACCAACCAGCATATCAAAATTCCTCTTACCTCTAGATGCCCTCATATGAAAAGATGGGTATTCCTGTAGTAACGTCATCTTTGCTCAGTCTAATCCTTTGAGGGGAAAAAAATCTATGTGTGAGGATTTTTTGTGCATGAATAGTTATCCAACTTCACAGGGTTATTTGAAATCTCTTTGCAAAAATTAAGGATTTCATTAAATATTTTCTGCTTATACAATTTGAGATTTTAATATCTTATTTTAAAACAACCTTTTTGTTGTTATATAAATATACTGTTGATAAATATGAATCAGGCATATTTGTTTCACACCGGTCAAAGATTCATTGACCCATCAGGGGGGACTCATGAGGGTGAAGAATATGAATGGCAATAAACACATGGAGAGTTTTGAACTTTTTATTGTCTATCCCACCATTAGATGGTTAAACAAATCACCCCATGGCACAAACACTACCCCAGACTAGTATCTTACACAAATTTCATAGATGTTGCTTAAATTTCAGCAGGATCCAATTTTAACCAACTTCTACTGGAGCATTACAATAAATCCTGTGATCAAAACGAGTGGTGCTAAGACCCATGACAAATCCCAATGCAGCCCATATGGAGGAAAAAATATGAATATCTCAAAAAAAATCTGGATCACCGAAGTTACATTGTATGTCAGAGTCCAGACTTAGTTCCTGTTGTGTCCCTTGATATTTACTTGGAGATTTTACTCCTCATCGTTCCCATAAACCTTCAGGTCCTCATAAAACTCAAATGTCTATAAAGTGATATTAATTTTCATAAATTTCCTTTTTTATTTACCATACTACATATATTAACACATCCAAGTACCATAACTTTCAATAACTTCTTCTCAGCAAAGAATATATAGTACTAAACTGTGTTGTCCTGCTGATTGAGCTAAAATAACGTTTTAGAATAATGGTGTTCCATACATTACAGAAGGCTACAGAGCAACTAAGACTGTTAACTGCTGTGAGCAGACTCCTGCTGAGAGTGGACTGAACTCCCATCGGCTCCGTGGATCCGTCTCCGGAGACGTGTCCGTTATTAAGAGGAGACAAAACAGCCCAAGTCATTAAAAGTTGCCTTTCATCAAAGTGCTGCATTATGCATTCAAGAGGGCCTTGCATGTTTCCTCCAACAAGGATGTAGAAATGTGGGACACTTTTATTAGAATGTGTAAATTAGCTCAAGGGAAGATGTAAAATTAATACATTTGCTTGGCATGTTGTAGAAACAGATTTTTAGTCGAGGCGGTCAAAACAAATAGCTCATAATAAGACATATGGTGTGAATCAACTTCTGTTTATTTAGCTGCCTGAGCCAACCACACTGCTAATTGGAACACAAAATCTCTAAAACGTGTTTCCCAAGTCAGTTTGTTTAATGATTAAAAATGATTACCAGTAGTGTGTGAGTGTGTAAATGTTTATTATGACACATTAGTAGAGACGAGGTGTTTTTGATCAGACCCACCACATAGAACCCTCATGTTCACTGCGGTAAGGCTCCTAAAAAACTGCCAAATATGACCTTGACTAATTACATCCTGCAGGAACAGGCCAGGAGGGGGGGATGCTTGAACGCAGCATGGGGAAAGTGTTTGCCTAATCTCAGGGGGGAACTCTTTTTAACATGACTGACGTTTGGACAATGATTAATTATGTTAATATTTACTCAGGACCATGTAACGGAGCGAGATGATTAAAGAGCTTTCTTTTCATCCGTCCGCCTAGTTCTGCTTTTAATCTGACTAAATCTTCCCCTCCTCTCTGTTGGCGCACACTGCAGACAGGAGTTAAGGATGAACATGTTGGGTGCAAACAACACTGTGTGTGTGTGTGTGTGTGTGTGTGTGTGTGTGTCTGGGATGTGTGTGTGTGTGTGTCTGGGGCTTTCAGCTAAGTGGCTCTCACTGAAATGTGTTTTCTCAGACCAATTTGCCTCAGAGTTCACATTCAAGTTCAACCGTTTGAAAAAAAGTTTATCTTCAAGTTTCAGGGTTCACACAGCACACTCAACCATTTGAAAATAAACTTGTGTTTGAGTTTCAATTCAAGCATGGTTTTGATTTTTGTTAATTTTTGATAAAATTCAGCTCCATCCCACAACGCAATTAATTTGATTTTATGCTGAATGTTGTGGGGTATGTTACTAGATTAAATGGTAGGTACCACAACAGCAATAACAAGCACAGTAGACACACACAACTAGCCAAATGGCTACAGATGAGTTTTTAGCTACTTGATAAGTCTCATTGGAGTCTACAGAGAGGCGGTTTGCCATTAGCCTCAGGTTAAAGTAGGCTGATGCACATGGAAGAACCATTGTTAGGTAAATGTGTTCCTCTCAAGAGTATTGAGATCTGCTGGGTTGCAAGAAGACCATGATTTATTTATGCTGTGGGTTATTTGTGGGTGCGAGCCAAGGAGAGCTCAATATTGTCCAACTGGATTACTGGTCACTTTTTCATACTTTACACATTTTAATTATCCTCACTTTTCTCCTCTGCTTGTTCAGAACAGCAGGCTGCTTGGATGGGTAGACAAGCTGAAGTCGCAGAGTTTGCACAAACTAGTTAGCATGACAGCTATTAAAACCCTACAACCACACATCACTTTAGCCCGTCCTTATTTACATCCCAATATAATGCATCACTGTCAGCACCCTAAATTGAACACGAGTATCACATGCATGCGTCCAGGGGTGTCTCTATTAATCACCATTTGGGCGGCCGTGTCTGGAAAGCAAAGGACAGATCTCAGCAGGTGAGTTTTTAATGAGGAGGGGAGGGAAGCTGGGGGGGGAGGGGTGCTCCCTCAGCTTCTGCTCCCCAACTGGATCTGTCACCAGAACGGCGCAGCTTCAGCGTTAAAGGAAGCGCTCAGTGTCGGCGCATCAAGCGAGTTGACCCCTGACCCCGGACGTGCCTCAATCAAGCGACGCGTGGAAAGAAAAATGAGTGCTCAGCATTTTTTTCTCAGCTGTTGAAATGAGGATTGAAAATTACCATACATGCTGTGGTGTTGAGTGTGTGGATGTGCACGTATGGTTTGGATCCAGAATGTGGTTGTTCTTAGCGGAGGGAAATCAATGGCAGATAGCAGGGCACGAGGCCTGCGTGTTTTTGTGCTTTTCAGTCAATTAGCATGTGATTAACACTTGGAACTGTAGATTGGTCAGCTCTGTCTTGCGCTGATGGAGAGGTAGTCCTATAATGATAGAAACTAAGAGCTGAGCCAGAGAAAGGCTTTATGTTGAGAAAGAGACAATTAAAAAACAGACAATTCAGGGAAGAAATCAAATAGGAGGCCTACCTATAGGTACTACTCTTCAGTCCTTTAGTGATCATCATCTCTCTATTTGGGTATTTCAGTGCATGACTAACATGTTTTGATGTTTTGAGTACTGGAGAGTTGTTTTGAGATTGGTAATATTAGACCAAATATTTCAACTTCAAAGAATGACTTTGTGTAGCTGTAATGGCAGGGAAATGTAACTACTTACCACTACTTACCATCTATGATATGTCTCACCGTTAAATGGACATTGGGACCCACCAAGCCAGCTCACTGGTCACATATGGAAATCTGTGATGGATGGATTCAGCACTAGGGAGGGATGACCACCACTTCATACAGTTCTAAATTTGTGGCCTATGACTTTTTAGTGTGTGCCACCACTGCAGGTCAAAATGAATTTGAACTAGTCGCAATAGAATTCAGGAAGTGAGTTTGACTCCGCGTCTGAACTTTCTCACTTCGTATTCATCACATTAGATGCGGATCAACGTGAAGAGGAAGTCTGTCTTAATTAATGCCGGGGAAGAAAAAACTGCAATACAGCCCCGCGCAGTTTCTCATTTAGCCATGAGCCATGTTGTAATGAGGTCAGTACGCGCGTAGCTGGGCTCTGTCACAGGCTGTGCTGTGCGTAAATCCAGATCCTTTCAAGGAGATCACAGCGGGGCTGGTTTCTTTTTGGGCGGGATGGGGAGAGCGCCGATAAAGTGTATTAAGTAGGCACACGCGGGGGAAGCGAAGCGATGTCTTACTTTGAACTGCCAGAGTGATTTCTCAGCCTCAGAGACAAGCCTATTCTTTTGCCAGGATTGTAAGAGCTGGCAGTAAACAGCATCTTTAAAAAGCCATTATCTGAGAAAAGAGGCAGTAAGCTTGTTGTATAACACACTGCCCTCTACTGGGTATATTTAGTCACAATATTAGTTTGAATATTTTCAGTTCGGAAGATCCACCATATTGGACATGTAGGCTATAGGAATATCACAGAGCAATTTACACATGTATATAGCTTACTGACAGACATAAATTCCTCTCTAAAACTGCATTTTTACACTCATTTAATAAATTCGTAGTTTATTAAGTAAATGTAACGATTTTTTGACTGACATAACATTCCAGCTTACCTCAAACTTGTGTAAATTAAAACTACATTTATTATTCTTTTCTATTTCTATAATATCTTATTTCACAGGACAATAGGTGAGTCGAGCAGTTTCAGGCCCTCATGAATAAATATCTGGCATAATAATAAAGCCACTGCTGACCTCTAGTGAGAGACATTGTTATGACACTTTCTTTCTTCAGCTGATGAGATTGACCTAAAAGGCACAGTGAGACTAATGACGGCAAACCCAAGGAATATGAGCTCAATTTTTAATTAGCATTGATTGTTTTAAATGTGCCCACCACTTACATGTTACTTTATGCACCTCAGTGCACACTATGCAAGCAAACTTTGTGGGAAGACAGACAATGTACAACCCACCCTTTGAATGACAATATATGAACTTGATATACATTGTATTGTATGTATATTACCATCCGTATTTAATGAATGATGACACCATAATGTTGCTGTGTGGAATGCAGAGCCAGTGCTCTCTCTCTCTCTGATGGGTTAAGTCACATTGTACCAGTAGACTGGTTGGCAGGTGTTGGTTTTGGAGGTTGTTGTTTCTGTTGTGCACAAACAATTTAAGCCAATGAACATAACAAAGCTTCAGTAAATGAGAAACAAACACCGGGCCACAAACAATTTAAGCCAATGAACATAGCTTCAGAAGCATGGTATCATTTTTATTGGTTGTCATGCTCAAATATCCTTCTGCAATACTGAATTGCGGACTGTACCTTTAAGTGTTTTTGCTCGACAGTTTGCATCTGAAGAACGTGTGCTACACAGACAAAAATGTGCCACACAGATAAAAAACATGATTTTTGACAGGAGAGGATGGAGAGCCTGTAGAAGAGAAGAGAGTGGGTTATCCCTTAAAGGTGCACCGTCACATCGGTGTGATGGGACTGTTGGAAAATGAACGTTCTAAAGAACATCTGGGTTCATTGAATTCAACATAGAATTTTAGAACCTTGAATTGTTGTGGAACGGAATCTTATGTTAGAATGTTCAAAAACCCACACCTTTAAGGGTTGGCAAAACTAGTAGACTTGTTTACTTGTTTACGTAGACTGGAGCAAAGGCTGTCAATAGAGGAAAACTACTAAATTTTAGGCATTTCTCTGTCTGGTGAGAAGCAAAGGCTCTGGCTCTCACAGAGGAGGACCTGTCTGCCCTTCAATGTGTGCAATGTGTATCAAAGAGCATTCATGTAAGGTCAGCACAGGCTATTTTAAGTAATTCAATTTTCCTTCAATGCCGCATCTAAACAGGAGGGAAATTGGTGAAAAAGTAAAGCTCTTTATAGCTGCCTCCCGAAAACAGCTACTAAGACCTCCTACTGTGGGGACAATATTTATGATATCTGACACTAAACCAGAGAAAGATCACATCATGGGCATGTTAGTTCCAATTCCACAGTTAGGATGGTTGGAATTACTACGGATACAGCTGGATTACCATTTGAGGAATCCCTAATTCCTTATACGAACACACACACACACACACACACACACACACACACACACACACACACACACACACACACACACACACACACACAGAGAGAGTAAAAGAGAGAGAGAGAGAGATCATTTGATGCACACACACAGCTGATGCACCAAGTGAACTTGGTCTATGCATTTTTTAAGCAAATGACAATTTAATCTATACTGTAGAGAATCTGGCACCCTCTAGGCTACAACTCTGAAAACCTGATGGATTAGTTATCCTCAATGCAAGGGTAATTACATCTTTAAATGCAGTTAATCATCCTATTATGTCACCTCAATCACCTGAGTCATGTCAGTCTCATTTTTCTGCATGATATTAGAGTATTTTCCAGACCATGCTCATCTTTTCCACGACTGAGCAGCTGAAAAATAGCTGTATTGATATTCCAGATTACTGTATCGTTGCAAACAAAAATACAGTAAAGGTCAGTAAAGCGCTTTGAGTGTTGAGGAAAGCGCTATATAAATGTAACGTGTTGTTGTTGTAAAGCAACTGAATTATTAATGGAATCTGTATCTATATCTATATCTTCACTCTTTATGTATTCATATCCATAGTGTGTTCTGTGGGATCTGTCATGGGAAGGGAATGAAGATCAGAAGGGCTTCATTCAGCACATGATGATCCATCTCTGGCACCAGCTATCATATGCTGGAGCCGACCCCGGGCTGGGGAACAAGAGAGGGGGTGACCTTATCAGTGCAGCCATTCCGGACTAGCTGTGACAGCCTTTTAGGCGCCACTCACCATTCATCTTGCCAATCAAATAAGCCGCTCCAACAAAACCCCACCGTGATTGAATCACTGTGTGCATGCCTGCCTTCGACATCTGAGTGATCCTGCAAAAAATTTATATTTAACCTTAGGACACACATGTACAGTGATACATTCTTGGCTTTGCTTGTGAAGGAGATACTGTATATGGTAGGAAAAGAAAGCTAAAAAAAGCTAGGAACAAAATAGTTTGTGTGTCTGGAAGCAGCCACATAGAAAGTAGAGGATGCTGAGGGAAACAGAAAGAAAGGTAACAGAGAAAGAAAGAAAAAAGGAGAAAATGTGTGTGTGAGAGAGAGAGAGAGAGAGAAAGAGAGAGAGAGAGAGAGAGAGAGAGAGAGAGAGAGAGAGAGAGAGAGAGAGAGAGAAGAGAGAGAGAGAGAGAGAGAGAGAGAGAAAGAGAGAGAGGGGGTAGAGAGAGACGCAAAGAGGAAGGGGGTGTGAGAGGTAGCGGAGCTGTTGCACTCTTCTCCATAGCCTACCTGGGCCAGCATCCCTCTTCCCGCGGTGACGTTGAAGGTGACACGGATTGCTTTCTCGCTGGCTGTGTAGAGGCGCATGTAAGTTTGCAGAGAGCTTCTCAGTCCCACTCATTTGGTGGCTCGTTTTATGCACCAGTGGAAGGAACACAAGAAGTGCATACCGGCACCCAATCTAGAGAGTACGCAAGCAGCTGCTCCAGGGTGGGAGGGCACGCAAGCACTCGACTCAGCAGAGACAAGCTCTCAGCCACCCGCTGCCATGTTCACAACATAAAATATGAAGCAATTACACACCACTGCCCGGGAAACTCTGACTCCACCACACGTCCCACCAACAGCGGAAAAAAAAAACAGTGGAGATTCCCATCATGACTTATCTTTTTTTAGTATAAGGAGAACTTTACAGATGACTCGACGATAATGTCTATGCAGTGGCCATACTTTTGACACTTCCCATATTTTATTATTTTTTTTAAGGTGAGAGGATCTGAGGATGAAGAACTTAGCTGTCAAGATGTGCGTTTGAATGAATAAGTTAGTGTGCAAACTGAAGGAATGCATTTGCATCCCGATGAGATGAAGAGCCTGACGTGGGCTCATTACCGGCCTCTTCTCCTTCCACTAAATATCATCACCGCTCTCTTTCCCATAACTCATTCAAGGGACACATCCGGTGCCCACAACAACGAGTATACTGGAGAGATACTGTCATAAATCAAGACCGCCACAGGCAGTTTGATAGCTTGGGGAAAAAACATGTAGCAAGTGCTCAAAAAATTGCATTGTCACAGCAACCCTTTGTGAGCTTGATAAAACGCTGATTTGTCCCCTGGGCTCTTGGAAACGTTTATATAAAGAGAGAAAACAGGGAGCCCTGGAAATCGATCAGTTCTAATTTCCCCTATATATCAATGTATACATTACATCGGTTATCACACAGCTGTGTGAGCATGTCTTTTTGGATTTGAAGATCAGCAGCGTATGTCATTTACAGATTTCCTCTGATTACATTTTATCACATGACGCAAGTAAACAGCCAATAACATTTCTATGAGCGGATAGATCTACAGATAAGGTCAAGCAAGACCTGACAAGTTGTAAACAGATGTTGGATTACTGACATATACTATTA
This sequence comes from Alosa alosa, assembly GCF_017589495.1. NCBI lineage: Eukaryota > Metazoa > Chordata > Actinopteri > Clupeiformes > Clupeidae > Alosa > Alosa alosa. The sequence continues at coordinate 24,711,624 of NC_063207.1, forward strand.
TCCTCTGAATTAAATCTGTGTCACATAGTGAATCGTGCTTTATGGCTTTCAATATTACAACATTTAATAATAATAATAATAATAATAATAATAAAGCTTTATTTGTATAGCACCTTTCATACACAGAATGCAGCTCAAAGTGCTTTACATTTGAAGCATGTAACACAATAATAGTCAGTCAGTCATTATCAATCACTTTTCTTTGCTGTTTATGTTATACTCAGCAACATATCAAAAATATAGAAAATGACGCCATAAGACTGGCAGCCTTAACCCTCTTACCCCCACAAGCACGCCATATATGGCAACTGTGGCAAGGAAAACTCCCATATTCCAGGAAGAAACCTTGAGCAGAACCTGACTTAATAGGGGGAGCCCATCTGTTTCTGGCTGGCTAAGCCTCCAATAGTAGCAGATGTAGAATAATCTGAAAATGTAGTCTACAGGATAAGATGAGTTAACTAAAAGCTTTCCTGTACAGGTATGTTTTCAGATCTTTTAAAAATATTTACTGAACTCGCCTGCTTGATGTACAGAGGCAGGGTGTTCCATAGTTTGGGGCATAATGGATAAACGCAGCTTCTCCACTTTGTTTGTGGAGCACTTTGGGTAACGATTAAAAGATTAGAATTGGATGATCTAAGTTTCCTTTGTGGTTGATAAGATATTAAAAGTTCAGAGATATATGAAGGTGCTATGCCATTCAGAGCTTTGTAAGTAATTAACATAACCTTAAAATCAATTCTATAGGAAATAGGGAGCCAGTGCAGTTCAGCCAACACAGGGGTGATGTGTTCTCTCTTCTTAGTCTTAGTTAAAAGTCTAGCCGCAGAGTTCTGTATGAGTGCCAATTTCTTTAGATGTTTTTGGGAAGACCAGTGAAAAGTGCATTGCAGTAGTCTAACCTGCTAGTGATAAAGGCGTGAATTAGTTTTTCTGCATCTTGTTGAGTTAAAAGGGCCAAGACTTTGGCAATGTTTCTCAAGTGGAAACAGGCTGTCTGAGTAACTTTACTGATATGGGGCTTAAAACTTAACTCTGCATCTAAGATGACACCGAGGCTTGTTACTTTTGGTTTGACCTGGTGTGCCAAGTTCCCCAGATTACTAAGAATAATATCTCGCTTTTAGTTTTGGTCCAACCAGAAGTACCTCTGTTTTGTCATCATTTAGTTTCAAAAAAGTTTTTGCTCATCCACTGATTAATGGAGGTTAGGCATGCAGTGAGGGAGCAAAGGCCATCTGGGTTAGTTGGCTCCACAGAAAGATACAATTGGGTATCATCTGCGTAGCTGTGGAAGTTTACATTATGCTGACTTATGACGTTTCCCAATGGAAGCGTCTATAGAGAAAATAGCAGGGGACCAAGGCAGCTCCCTGGGCCACACCAAAAGGCAAGTCATGTTTTTCAGATACATGATCTCCTAGACTGATATAAAAAATCTCTGCCAGTAATGTAGGTTTGAAACCAGTTTAGAGCATTATCAGAGAGACCCACCCACTGCAAGGCGGTGAATTAGGATGCTATGATCAATGGTGTCAAATGCCGCGACTCAAATCCAGAAGAATAAGGATTGAGACTTTGTTTGAGTCGGTAGCTAGTCTGAGATCATTGACTATCTTTACTAGAGCCGTTTCTGTGCTGTGATTTGATCTAAAACCTGATTGGAATTTTTCAAGGATACTGTTTTCGTTGAGGAAGGTATTTAACTGATTGCAAACAACTTTTTCAAGTACTTTGCTCAAAAAACGATAGATTTGATATAGGCCTGTAGTTGCTCAGATTGGTATGGTCAAGATTTGACTTTTTAAGTAAAGGTTTCACAACAGCGGTTTTAAAAGCAGTTGGAAATATACCTGTTTCTAATGAGGTATTTATTACCTTGAGAAAAAAGGGAGCTAAGCCATCATATACTTTTTGAGGAATGTAGTAGGGATTGGATCTAAAACACATGTTGAGGAGCCGGTTTGAGTTATAATTTTACCAAGCTCAGATTGAGTAATAGTGCTAAAGGACCTTAATTTTGGGGGCTGTTTTTGGGTGTACTATCAAACATATTACTTGTGTTACCAATAGCCTCCCTTATAGAAATGACTTTGTTTTTGAAGAAGTCTGCAAATTCTTCAAGATCTTAGAGAGGATGCCTGACTGAGTGTATCAAAAGGTGTTTGATGCAATAGCCTATCAATGGTAGAGAACAACACCCTAGAGTTTCCACTGTTTTCAGCAATTACCTTAGAGAAGTGGTTCCTCCTCTCATTCGAATAGCTCTATTATAATTTGCAATTTTTTTCTTTTAGAATGGCACGGTGAACCTGTAACTTAGTTTTTCTCCATGTTCTCTCAGCTTTCCTACATGATCTTTTTAGATCATGGATATTTTCGTTCATCCAAGGTGTCAGTTTGCTACAGGGCCTTTTTTTAGTCTTTAAGGGTGCCACTCTGTCAAGCAGAGCCTAATTCACGATTAAGAGCCTCTACCATTTGATCAATGGGATGATGTAAAATATCTAAATTTATGGAGTCTATAAGAGCTATGAACTGCTGTTCTGCTCTAATGTCCAAGAGTCGCGATTTGATTGCAATTTCGGGATGAATTTTTGGAGTATGTAGTACAATATTAAAAGATACACAATGATGATCAGACATATTTATATCATTTACTGATAAGTCTGTGACTTCTATCCCTCTGGAAATGACTAGATCGAGGGTGTTGCCAAGGTTGTGGGTGGGTCCTGTAACATGCTGCTTTAGCTCTAAACTGTCCAACACATTAAGGAACTTACTGGCTTTAGCATCAGTTGTCTTATTGACATGAATATTGAAGTCGCCATTTACAATTATCCGATCATAGCTAGTGATGATGAGCAACATAAGTTCAGAAAACTGGTCGAGAAAGCCAGTCCATAGTTTAGGAGGGCGGTATAAGGTTAATAGAAGTACAGCTGGGTCAGCCTTCAGAGTGAGGGCAATATACTCAAAGGAAGCGAATTCGCCAAAGTTGACTCGTGTGCAACTATATTTGTTTGAGAGAATGGAGGCAATTCCACCACCTCGTTTGCCTTGTCTAATTGAGTGGAAGAAATTATAATTTGGGGGGACAAGTCTCAACAAGAACAGCTTCGCTGTCTGAAGTCAGCCAGGTTTCAACAAGAAACAGAAAATCCAATTTTTTTTCACTAATAAAATCATTGATTGCAAAGGTTTTGGTAGTAAGTGCACCTATATTTAGTAAACCCATGTTAGCTGAAAATGCCTCTGGCTTTTGAGGAATATGCTGAGGTATGGAAAGAATATTTGTTAGGTTTCTAGTTTTAAATTTGTCTTTTCTTTTTACTATACGTTGGGTAGAAATCAACGTTGGAATAGAACTATAAGCATAAGTCATGCTATTGCATGACACAGCTTGATCTATGGTAGTAGTATTGTATGTTACCCTGTTACCCTTTAGTCTTTTACAAGTTATTTTCCAAGCTGAGATGTATTGAACTTCAGTAAAAGTACCACTCAGAAATACTCTGACTTGGGCAAAACATCACATCACACCACTGACATCAAACAACCAATTAAAATGGAATAGAATTAGATGAGACACTGTCCCATAAAAGGCCTTTAGCCAGTAAAATGTTTAAAAATAGCAAGTCTCTTGTTTGTGGGGTAGCCTGAGGTGAAAACTCCTCACCTCACCTCAGCTCACATTCCCCTCCACCTCCCCTCTCCCTCATCTCCATTCCTTCATCCCAGTGAGGTGCACTTTGCCAGTGTGCTGCGCTCAGACACGTTACCGACACGGTCATGAAAAAAAAGATGAAATCCTCTTTTAGCCTTTTAGCTGCATCTGAAACCCTAATTGAATTGAGAATGGAGGGGGTCCTTGGAGAAATCTCCTGTGAAACACAGAGATTGACTCACATTCTGCCATCCATTATCTTAGCGCCCCTCTACAGATGTCTGCCTGTCAGTATGAAGAACACACTGCCTCACGCCTACAGCTCTCTGGATAGAAGCATACTGGTCAGACACAGATGACCTCTAACAGCCCGTATTTGGCCTTGCGTCCTCTAAAAACAGGATGGCTTGGATTGTTTGGATATTTCTTTGGCAGACCACTGGAAGACCATGTAGGACCATATGGAGTGAAACAGTATGCCTGTCTTCTCTGAATCAGAACCAACCCATCATCATAGGCGCACTGAAGCCATCTCCTGATCAACGCGCTGGAGAGTCTGATGGTTTCTGGGTGAATTGCTATCTTCTACCTCCACCTCTTCCACATCATGTTCATTTCATATTGGACGTGCTGAATAAAGGGTCCCAGGTGCCGTACGAGGTTGGAGGAACTGAGACACAAAGGGAAAAAGGGTGCCTGCGCTAAGGACATCTCCATCATTGTCCTCCTACATATCCATAAGACATTTACTGTCATGACCGATATAAAAAGCATCCGCCAAACCAGCCGCAAGTTCTGTGCAAAAACAGAAACATGTCATGCCAACCGACGCACCGGCCGAGTCAGCAGACAGTGATGCAGGCCAGAGAGGACAGGAGACGCACACGCTGAATACAAAGTGAACTCAAAAGTTGCTATTGTCTCGCAAAAATTTCAATAGAAACTTTTAAATGGATCTCTTACCCGAACACAATTCTGTCAGCTTTAATCATCCTGGGAAGCAATGGTTCACAGGGAATTACATTTTCCACCATCGAGCTGTGAAAAAGGCTGATTGATATCATAGACTTTCTAGCACTCTTTATTTTTGTCAATGGTGCTTTGTACAGTATGTACAATGTGGTGTTCCTATGAGCTTGGGCAAAACAGATCTTAAATTTCAGACAGCAAAAAGAACATATGCAATATTAATCTAAAGAGGTGGACCTATAGACCCGTAAGACAAGGTGTAATAGGAAGGCTCTTTGAAACAAGAGTGGAAGATGTAATGTGCTGTATAATGTTGCGGAGAGTGCATAGACAGGTCAGGCCTGTGTTACATGGCAGCTCTCCTTATGTGCATTGTACATTTGTGTCCTCAGCGCTCATGGTGTTGTCAGGTTATATTTAGAAACAACAGTCTCTCTATCCAGTTAAAGATAAAAGACCATTTCTGTGGTTGTCGTTATGTTGACTCACTAAATCCAGTACAGTACACATTATAGTTCTAAAATCTTTTGATGTTTAATTAATGTGTAGAGGAGGACATAAATCAAACATTTAATTATTTTCTGTTGTGAAGGAATTATTAATGAATGCAATTAATTGCTTTACTTACTAAATGTGAGAGCACAGTCATATTGAAATTGTGACAACCTTCAAATTTCTAAGATTCAGAACAGTACAGTTCACATACAGTTTCCTTTCCACCCATTTGAATCAGGTGACTATGAAATGTATCTTTTCTGTAGTCTAGCTGTTATCATAACTTATTTAAGGAAGTGCAGACACCCACAAAGCAGAAGTGAGAAGTAGTGTTTGTTTAGTTTTGTGCAAAAGCATACATGTGGAGGTTTGCAAAATGTATCAAGTCATTGACAAAAATAGGTACATTTACAATGACATACTTTTACATGGCATTAGAGTGACCTTTCCTGCATGGCCTAGTCTTACTCAGGAACCTAAAAAAACAATCTGATGTGATACATCTCACAAGGGACCATATGAGTGACAAGTCACCATATTATCATAGGAAACATAACCTATTCCAGTCATTCATTCAAAATATCCATATCCGAGATACACGTAATGACCCGTGCAGATTACACGATTTCAGGGCGATTTTGTCGTAGCCGACAAATTTCCAGTGTCGTGCCCGAATATGATAGGTCGGGAACGACACCGAAGGAGGAACGCTTCTTGTAATGTGACTTATTCAATGACCAGCGAATTTATTGTGTGGTAAAAAATCTTAAACACAAGGCAACACAGACAGGAGTGAAAAGGGTCCCATCTTCACTCACAATTGGAGATGAAAATCACGACGGGGACATGTTACCATCAACAAAGCAAATCCAAAGTTTTCTGGGGCCCAATCTTCAGGTTCAATTACATTGTTTCCAGGCAAAACCCATGACTGTCATGCTGTAGTTTCAGCAGAAACAATAGACAAATAGACTCAAGCAAAATACCACATATTCATCTTTTCTGATGTTGGAGACCATCACATGATCCTCTGCAGAAGTATAGTCAATGCATATCACATAGTCACGTGTCTGCCTCAAGGAATTCCCACACTACTGTAATGGCTGTCGCATGATCTTTATTATACTAAAGAAGAACATAAATTCTTCCCAAACATAATACATTGTATGTAAACCATATACTATACTATATAACATAACAAATGAAAATGTAATGTTCAACACATTCAGTTTAGGGATAGTCTAAACATTTCTACCACAGTATGACGACACGCCACGAGTAGGTCACGATGGGCTACATGATCTAGTAATGTGGCCAATCTCCCGAGCAACACGTGGCAAGAATTTATGTTTCTATGATTGCCTAGTCTGACATGGTCAATCATAAAAGACCATCACGGAAGACAAAAACATTGTGTAATCTGCATAGGCCATAAGACACACATGCCTTTATACTTCAGAAATACATACTGTATTGACAAATACATGTCATATGTTGTTTGCTTGTTTGTAAAAGGATCAGATCTGAGAATCTGACTGACCTTTTGAATCTGATCTGGCCTTTGGACAAGTGCATGGTCCTATCATTTGCTGAGAAGGCCCACCTGACTCACACCCTTTCTAAGATGGGAAAACATACAAGTCAGTCCCTAATTACACAGCCTCCTACATGTGTATGTCCCATGTCTGTAAGGACTCCCAGTCAGTCACTTAGTCATACTGTAAGCATGGCCTAGATCAGGATGAGGAGTGCATCTCTATTGGTGGAGCTCTTTGCTTTAAGCAGTCACACTCGCACAGTATGGGTCACCGCCACAAAGAGAGACAGGCATGGCGCATGACAAAATGCCAACCAGAGTGTGAAATCCAGACGCACACATCAGTCTCACATCACGTGTGGGAGATACAGGATATCTGGAGACAGGCTAAAGAAACAGCCAGGCCTTTCACTCTGAGATAATGCCCATTCATAAAGGCCATAATGCCCATCCATAAAGGCACACTATTGCCTTAAGGATGTGGTGCTAGGGATGTGAGCCGTCCTCTGTTGATGTACGGAGGATGGATGAGCCACAGAGAGCACCTCATGGAGTGTCCACGACTCGGGATGAGTGGAAAGGCCAAGTGGGCAAGGCCCACTCCAAGGAGACTTCGATGCCCGCTTTTTTCACATGCAATGTCCTACTCGTGAAGGATGACAAATGGGGCAGCGGAGTCACCCATGCACTGTGACGGTCAGCGGGTGAGCGATGTCGCCTCGGGGCACGGCTGCCAACGGGAAACTGCTGCGTCGGTGGTTTTCCGCTTTTCGCTCCTCGTTAAGAGGAGCGGAAGAAGACGTTCCAATCCACAGGAGAATAGTTATGACACATACTTTGACATGTACAGTACATGTGCTGTACATCACACACACACACACACACACACACACAACACACACAACACACACACACACACACACACACACACACACACACACACACACACACACACACACACACACACACCATCATCACTTCACACAGCGGAAACTGTCCATAAGGGAGCTGCAAATGATGTACAGCACTCTGATGTTGTCCTCCTCATCTAAGACCCGGCAAATGCAAGCTGATGGGACGATGGAGAAGGTCAGACTAGAGCGCTGACCCATGGTTTCCTCACACAAACCACCTCCAGCTGAGAACACCCCATCCCCATCTCCACCCCCCACACACACACACACACACTGCCCACCCCATGGTGGAGAGCACAGGCCCAGGCACTCTGGAGCCGCAGCGGCAGCCGCATGTGGTTGCTTCTCCAGTGGCGGATGGGATGGAGCCACACTGCGTCATAAAGGGCAGCACCAGAAGAGTACAGGAGCAGGAACCCTGCCTAGGATGCACGAGGCTGTGGCTTATACAGCCATCCAGGGAGAGATAGGAGCGAGATGGTTAATTTAACTAGCTGCTCTGCAGAGCGACCAGCAGAGGAGAACTCCATGAGCCAGCTATTACACTTTCAAAGCTGCCCACAACCCAACAACAACCTGATACCTACACACACAGAGGGAGATAGATTAATAAACAATATCATGTCACAAAAAGATTTTGTGAATATGGTTACATATAATAAGCAAAACTGGAAATTTCTTCAGTAGAATCCAGTTTTTGGCTATAATGCATCACTTAATATTTTGATGATGCATTGATGCATTAAATATGCATAACAACAACCTCTTATAAAGGGTTACTTCGAGTGACTTGTTCCAGAGTGAAATATGTGGATTTTGCATACATAAGTCTTCAGTAGGTTCATTCTAGTTCATTTAGTCAGTTCATTCTAGTTCTCTCAAGATGCTGGAAGCTGTCTACTGTCCCTCAAGCCAGTGCCATGGAGGATTAACAGTAAATTATGCTAATATACAGTAGCCTGAATATGTATGTGTACTGAGGAAGCTCTAAGTGACACACATGGAATAAAATGCATAAGGTTTGAAAGAGCATTGTGATTATTTGAAAGACAAATATGACAGTGCCACAGTGACCCTCATTCTCTCTCTCTCTCACGTCACTTCTCACATGTGTATGTGCGCACATGTGAGAAGCTTGCTATGCTTTTTGAACGGAATAATAATAAAGCTCCCCATGCAGGGAGTTTTGAGGATGCGCTCTTTCCCTTGTGAATTTTTAACTGAGTTGTTCTTAGTTGAAGTCAGCTCAGTTGATTATTATTATGTCATTTTTAACATTATCCAATTGAAAACAAATGCAATTATCTTGATTCAATATTGAATCATTTCATTAGAGGTAACATGCTGATACTGTTCAAGCCATTTAGCAATGGTTAGGGGAAAATATAGCATACCTGGTATTGTAGATTGCTAGTCTGCATGATTTGGTCCTTCAGTAGCCTATAACATGAAAATAATGTTTTGTTTTCTTGTTGAAAGGAAGATTTGAATATTTGAGTGTAAGGCTAAATGCATTTAAGTTATTATGATTTAAATCGAACCCAAGGAGTGTGAAGTGTTAAGTATCCTAGAATTGATTTGGTCGAACTCCCCTGCCATAATATTCTCGCACAAACTTCAGTATGAAATCAATTAATGTTCGACACAGCGTGGCTGATCGACAGAGTAGATGGGGAAAGAGGGAGAGAGAGAGGAAGAGAGAGACACAAAGAGAGAGAGAGAGAGATTAAGCGCACCCACTGACTGCTGACTCCCGCCTCGGCATCCCCGCCCGCTCTCGGCTCACTCGCCTTCGGGTTGTGCTGACGAACTGACGCCCGTCAAAACTGCTCTTACTACGACATAATTTCCATGGAGCGAGGACCTTTAGAGATTCGTGGTCGTCGATGTTGTTTAGAGGAGTAAATCATACTAAGACATCTTCAAGCACCCCCACGTAACTTCTATTCGGGTTCTCCAGTCAGTAAATATGGATCTTTCATTTATGGCAGCACAGGTAAGATACACGTTTGTTCTCAAATCATTTCCCCCCCAGTTCGACATGGTGCAGACTGGAACATAACTTTTGTATTTTTATGTGGGCGTGGTTCGAAAGAGTTGTTGGACACTGTCTTTCTTGTAAAAGTCTAGCCTACCCTTATTGAGTAAATACCAATGATCAGTTATGGTAATTCTGAGGGAAATTTAGAACAGGTTGACTACTTGGGGTTTAACAGTGTAGCCCATGGTTGTTTGGATACTATCGAATGAAAAGTTCTATGGCATGACAAGCTAGAAATAAAGTTAAAACCAGCACAAAATGTGTTTTTTAAAAATGGCTTCTTGTGTGATACCTAGGCCTACAGTTTGTCTTTAACAAAAACAATCTCAATTTTTTAGACTGTTGAACATTGTGCTACTGAAGCCTACGAGGAAAAACGCCCTCTGGCTGCTGTAAGCGGTTAAAGGAAATTATACAGTACATTACAGCATCATCATGTGCACAGTTGTTTCATTGATATTGTAAAGGATGGCGTTTTATTTGGGATTTTTCTGTGGAAGAGGGTCTTTGAGTTTTTTTCAGCATTCACAGTTAAGGGAGGAATCTATCTTTGATGGTACTTATCTTCAGGTCTAGGGTATCACACACACACACAAACACACACACACACACACACACACACACACAGAGACACGCACACAAACACACACACACGCACACACAAAAAGTTGCAGTCAGTGAGCAGATATTCACTACCCCACAGATCACCAAAATGACCCACAGTTGATGGAACACAATTCAGAACCTGGATATCTGGAAGTGTATTCAACAGGGAGAACACAGGTTTTATCTCTGTTTATCCACCTCTGTCAGCAGAAGCAGCATGCTGACTGATGGGTTCTCTCCACATGCCATGCCTGAGAATATCTCCTCGAGCCAGTGGAGCTCCTGTATTTGTTCTAGAGCAGAATGACTTCATATAGCCCAACTCAGACTTGAGATGGGTGGGCTATGGGGATACTGTATAGATTCTGCCTGAAGGGCCAGCTGCCAGTGTGTTATTTGGCCAATAATCTACGCAGGTGTGTTAACATTCAGGTCAGTGCTGATGTTTAGTAGAGGAGCACCAAAGTTTCTCTTTTTTTATTTTCTTCTTTGCACTTTGTGTTTGGAGAGCATGCCTGACCACACATCATTGAACTAAACCAACAGTTCATCCATGTGTTTTGATTACCAATTAAGACGCCGAAGCAACACTTGAGTGGTCGCAAATGAAACAGTCACACTCCATTAAGTTGAAGGCGCACATGCTGTCACATATAGTTGAAGCACAGAGAAATGTTGCCCTCGACTCATGAGTAAGCCCAGTACAGTCTTGGTCACCAGTGTCGCTTGAGAGGCTCGTCATGTCTGTCAAATGCTGTGGAATCGTCTCTTAAGGATGACAAGACGCTTCAAACGCATTGCAAATTATGACTGCTGACATAATGTCTGACGTGTTTTGTATTGTTATGACGTTTGACAGAAGAGTCTCTGACTCATATTTCTCAATATGACTGAACACATGATGGTGGAGAGTTACCTGCCAAAGCTGTTACATGTAACTGAGCAGTTCTTCTCCAAGATTTCTATCATGGTGCTTTATTGTGGTGTATTATGGTGTACAGTGTTGAAAAAGAGTTCTCCTAGTGTCCTACTTACAATCCATTGCACAGCAGAGTTCCAATGACAAAGTGTGTTGAATCTGTAATATTAAAATAAATCTGATCATATATCAAAATGATGACACAATCATTAAAAAGCATTAGTTGACTTCAAAATCTTTCGTATTGTAGTATCGTATCTCAGTTGCTGATACGTGGGTTGTAGTTAGTTTCATACTGGGTTTAGATGTTAGGTCTTTATTTAGACTGAATGTAGAGTTCACGTGTAGAAGCCATCAGTCTGTGGCCAGTATTTTAATGGGCCTGATTTCCTCGAGGCCATCGGATGGTTCAGTGTGTATACACCCCACTATATTCCATGGAGACATCACTGCACAGATGTTGTCCTTTGTGGCTCCAGCATGCCTTTGATTGATGGGCCCATATTTCAATATTCAGATGCGTGAAATTGACATGTTCATCTGTGTTCATGGTCACGTTGCTTAGATTTATAGCTGTATTTGTATTAGACAATTAACTTGTTTGAGAAGTGCTGTAATATGTCAACGAATGGATCTGGCAAAGACAGGTCAAGGAAGACTTTATTCTATGGAATGTTTACTTGGCATGTTTACTCTGTGACATAGTGTAACAACACCCATATCCAGTTGCATGACAGAAAAACAATAATTGTGACGGTAGAAAGCTGCTGTGATTTTGGTAGGAGATAGAAATGCTTTCATTAGAGCGGTTGTGTGCTTCTGGTATTTCTGTTGCATATTGCCATGCCTGAAATAATCTAGGGACGGAACCACTAAACTCAATTCAGCAATTCATTAAGCAATTCATTTATGTCAGTTCAGCAGTTCCTGGATATTTCCTTGTTTGGTTCCCAAAGTTGCATATTTTCTCTCATGATATCTCAATAGCTCTGCATGACAAGGGCACCATACTACACTGGGGGTTTCATAGCATATCCTTTCTCCTCTTCAGAGGAGCATTTCTTCTATACAGCTTGAGAGAAGAATGACCTCAAAGACTTGGCTTCAAAGTATAATTTGATTTGTGCTCTGCTGAAACTGTACTATAGTTTGCTGAAAAAGTACTATATGTGAGTTCACACACAGATGAGCTATCCCATTGTCCATGTTTGTCCTGCAGCTCAGTGGCATCTTATGTAAATTGAATACTGCTTTGGCCAGACATACCAATACTATTTTCAGAATGACCCTCGTACATTCAGTCAGAGCATTGCATGTGTGTAAATTGGCATGACATGAAAAACATGCTGTGATCCCTGCCATCATTGCTGCCACCATGGATGCACTAGAATCAAATTTCACCAAGAGATGGAATGGATTTGGATTATTTGTTTGATTATTACATTACATTCTGAGATGACTGTGGTTTTGAGCACGCCATCTACACGCACTTTTGTGTCTACATATGAAGGAGGAAGTGCTGATGTGGCGTGCGTTTGCCCGGGGAAGCTCTGTAAATGATGTGGTACATAGTAAATGAAGGGGTTTGTGTGTGTGTGTGTGTGTGTGTGTGTGTGTGTGTGTTTCATTCTCATGACGTTTGGCTTTGCATCTGAATATATCATAAACCAAAGTAATCAGACAATAGACACATCATTACTGTCTGTTTAAATGTGTAATTTTTCAACATTGATAGTGTCAATTATGGCTATATAGAAAAACTTACACATCAGATATAGCACGATTAAGCATTTATAATTACTCATATTTATAATAATGAGTATAACATATATAGTTTTGATTTAATTAGGCTAAAATATGTGCATTCAATCTGCACAATGTCATTCTTAACTATACGTAATAAGGCATTTCATGCTTTCCCAAATCTGCTCATCTGCACAAATTTGAATAAGGGATGATAATAATCTCTAGTATTAATTAATATATTCACTTCACCTTTCACCGGTTAGCTGTGGCTAATGTGTTATGACACACTGAACCATGTTTGAGCTTAAAGATAGAGACAACAACCATTTTCATAAAGCATGACTACTTATACCAAGTCAGAAAAATTGCAATGTGAAATGGCCATTAGAGGAAGAAACCCCTTTCCCCCATGTGTAGGACGGCCTTGAACTCAATCTGGAGCTGGTGGTAGAGAGATCACGTGGCCTCAGCAAGATGCGCAGGTATGGGTCATTGTTCCTCAATTGGACAGCTTTCCCATTACACAAGTTCAAAGAGGTTATGTAAGGGGTCTATTTGGGCCCCAGCTGTGGCGCAACTGGCTGGGGCACCTGCCCCGTACGCCGGCGACCCGGGTTCGATTCCCGCCTCGTGGTCCTTTCCAGATCCCACCCTGACTCTTTCTCCCACTCACTTCCTGTCATTCTTCAGTCCTATCAAAATTAAAAGCATAAAAAAAAGTAAGGGTCTATTAGACCTCACTGTTGTCTGTGTTTATATTACTGGCCCTCTGTGGTCCAGTTGGCCCACCGAACGGCACTCGTCCTCATATTACCAACATATTACCCCGTATCACTATCTGTTCATCATTCATTTCCTGCTTCCAATCTTCCCTTTCAGACATATTTGAATGCAGCTACTAAAGTTAGCAGTTTTGCAAGATGCTCCCTCTGAGTAACCCCCAAATGTAAGCTAAAGCAGCCAATTTCCTTCCTTAAACTGAAAGTTTTACTGAATAACTCCGTGCCGCTGAAAGACTAATATCGTTATGCAATGGACTAAATGAGCCTTTCAGGGAAGTTGCTGCTGTCTACAGAAAGCAAGCTGCCACTGAGAGAACACCAGACACCACACTGAAGCATTTCCTAATACCGGTCTCGTAGCTGACGTCCAGGGTATTCACATCTTTGGCACTGTGCTGAGGGTGCATCACTATTTAAATCCAACAGCTGCACAGATGGCAAATAGCTGTGGACTTACTGTGTGAGTCACCACCACTGTTGTGTCTCACATATTATGTGTCTCTCCGTGACTTTCTAAGTGTAATGTGTATGATTTTGAATGTGTGTGTGTGTGTGTGTGTGTGTCTGTGTGTGTACTGGATAGGATGTGTGTGGGTGATGGCGCATCATTGCTAAGAGTTTAATCTAAACCAAGGTGGATGAGCTCAGATCATCAAGCATTTGCTGGGACATTTTTCTCAGCAAACAGCTTCATAAGCTGTCTCTCACATCTTCAAATGTCAGCCTCGTCTGACAGATCCCCAAACATCCCCGCCCTCTCTGGCTCTCTCTCCATTCTCCACAGATAGGACTCCTGCTTTTGTAAATAAGATTCTAAACTAGCCCCAATAAACTGATTAGTTTATGTTACCATGTCTGTTTTCTTTTTACTGAGCATCCTGGTTATGCTGCTTTCACTATACCTGGTACATTATACACACCCCCACCAGGAAAGAATTTCTAGCTCATTTGTGACAAAATAAATAAACGTCCATTTCTTTTCACCAGCCAGCGGCTATTTTTCCTGGAAGTTGCGTCGAGGCTGCTGTCTATGCAACTCTGTGCCCTTGGGCAATTCTTTCAGTTCTGGTCATGTCACTCTTTTGTTCATGAACTAGCCACCTAGCAAGCCTGATGATCCTATAAGACAAAGGCTAAGAGGAAAGTACTGCTTTTTATGTTCTCCCTAAGGGAAATATACTCTCTGTACAGTCACTTCTTATGTATGCACACCCAGTAGTTACTTTAAGCCCCCAAGAGATAGTGCCATATAGGTCTGAATACATTCATAATAATAATTCAGAAATTATTATATACTTTAATTATACCTAATAGTTCTTTATATAAATGATATGCTAACTACATTCCACTCTAAGGTGGTCTACTATTACTTTTGTGTCTGAATTATTTTGCAAGTATTTTTGGTTGTTATTTGTGTCCTTGATCATATGTTGTTGAAGATCAAGGTCAGAGACAAACCTACTCCACGCAAAACCACAATGACAGGAATATGTGCTGATGCGATGCTGTGGGTTCCCAGTGAGAAATGAGAAGTCAGAGAAATGGCCAAACACCTGCGTGGGCCCTGTAACTAAATGTGATTGTGCAAATGAGCTAATTATCCCTCATTGGCAGACAGGCAGGACGTACAGTAACGACTCTGGTGTTCTGAGACACACACAGTTTGATGAATTGCTCTGTGAGCAGCTGTGTTGTTTCCTCTTGTTGCTTAAGTTTAATCACTCATTTGCGCCATGCACAATCCTATAAAAAGACATTCTCCAGACCGGGTTCTAACAAGATCATTCTCATAATATGTGGCTTTTATTCCAGTGTAGTAAATTACAACAAAGGATACCAAGCATGCACTGAATGAACTCTCCACATATCTATTTTTCAGAGCGACTGATTCAAGTCGGATGGGGCCTCTGGGCTCTGTTCATGGTTGGTGAGTGCTTTAGTGTGGCCAGTGCCTTGGAGCTGTAGCAAGGCAGGATGCTGTTGCTTTCTCATTCCTCTCTTCCTCCTGGCCAGCATGGAGAAGCAAGCAGTTCTGAGTTCAGAAATAGTTTCCTTTAGAACATTAGTCAAGGACACCCAAGGAACAAATGTTTATAGATATTTAAAACAAGAACATCTCAAAAAGCAAACATTTTTAACAGACAGGACTGTCATGAATACTGATGGAGGCCAAATGTATCAGCCTCTCTCCTCTCTTCTGTCGTTCTCTTCTTCTTTCTTGGCCTTGCTTTTCTTTTCTCTGGATGCCTCTCCACCTCCTTTCATCCCTCTCTCCCAGTGGCTACCCCCCACTCTCCAGCACCACTGTTTAACGGTGATGTATGCTGTGTGGGGGGCATTTGACAGGTGTATGCTCTGGAGAGAACCTCAGGCTGGGCTGGCTGGCTGGCTGGCAGGGAGGGATGTAGGGATGTAGGGATGGAGGGGAGGAAGCAGAACGCTCCAGACACAAAGCCTCCCTCAGCACACCAGAGTAGCGCTGCTCCAGAATGTCCGCGAGGCTCAGCAGGGCAGCGTATGTCACCAGAGACACCCCGGCACCCTCGGCCACCGCCGCCTCCGTGTGATGTGCCTCCCATGGAGCCCTGCAGCTGCATAACTCAAGTGTGTTATCTGCCAGATGCTTGCCAGAATAGCAATGGGCTTCATGCAGCTCTGGATGGGATTGTGGCTACTTTCATATTACCATACCATAGGCATGATCTCCTTTCCATTACTGCTGTGGTATGTTAGGTTGAAACTCGCTCATACCATACACGACCACTTGGATAGGTCTTATGTTCAACTCAGGCTTATGACGCAGAGATTTGGGTTATGTCATTTCTACATATACAGGTTTTCACATCAGCAAGATTGCAATTCAGGACTGTTGCAAGCATCCCACCTAAACCGCAGTAAATCTCCGATGGTGAATGGTGATTGAATGAAAGTAAATATGGGGCTTTAGATTTTCTCCCCTAATCTTTTTTGGTCTCTCCATGTGTGGGACGAGTTGAGATCACCACAGTTCTCTAAATGAGATCTTACTTGAGTCCAGGCTCAATATATATTCCCTACCTCAGCTCAATCTCACTCTGAGCCCGGCCAGATAAGAGAACCGAATGTGGACTCAGATAAAGGCACACAGAAGACTGTGTGTTTTTTTTTTCTATTTTGTATTCTCAGCATCCTAGGCTCTGACATGCTATACAACATGATTAAATTATCCCTTTCAGTCACTCTATCAAGATACCCCCCATTACATCTCACAAAATAGATCCCTTTTTAATAAAAAAAACGTGTCCACGGTAAATTAATTATTTGTATTAAGAAACAGGCACACACTGTCTCATGATGCAATCTCCATAGTCTCTTTCCATCATCTTCAATAGAGTGGAAAGAGTTCTTGGTTCCAAGACGTTACTACATCCTTTTGTCTGTCCGTGAATGGTTGTCAGGAAAACCCATTATTCATTGCTAAGGACATCCCCCTGGCAACAGGCCCGCTGAATATATCATCAGCATTTTTAAGCTACAGACGCAAGATTAGAATATGTTATATTTCAGTATGTGGTATCTAAACATTCCCTGTCATGTTCATCAGATGTGTCATTTTATTTCATCAATGAGTCTGTGAAAATGTTGAGATATCAGTCATTATCATTAAAACATTTGTTAAATATGCAGATAATAAGATAATAATTATGCAGATAATAAGTCCTTGGGAAATATGTCCACTTTCATGTTCTAGGCCTTTCTAATTTTCACAATGAAAAGTTGTGTTGCAATTGAGGAGGCAATCAAGCCATTTTCATATTGACCAGTTATAACATATTGCCATGTGTGCCATAAATGACACCAGAAGTAAAATGGCCAGACAGGGAATGCCTTGTGCCATAAACTAAATGCTCACAGATCACAGAAAAATAATGAGTTGTCACTGAGGAAAGATGTGAGTTTCAAAGTCATTTCACTTTAAGGAAAAGACAGGTCTTCACTCTTTCCAATGGAACCACTGATACACCAACAATAAAACTTGTAAACAGCACTCACTGATGTATGACCACATTTGCCCATTAGGAATGGATGATGGGGCAATGGTTCTCCCTCTCTCTTAGTATTTCCTAGTCCCATGGACAACATCCTGGATAGGTCATTCTTTTCTGTAAGTGTAAAAGTGTGTATGAATTATTATAGTATTGTTGATATTGATCTGAATCACTGAAATTCCCTACAGTCACAGGGGACTGTATTTATGAAGACATTGCAGTAGATGCAGGCTAGCTAGAACCAGATAATAGGCTACTTTTAGTGTCTGTATTATGTTCAGCCTATGTGATGTGATATGTTTAAGTGGTTAACTTGATATCATCTTTGAGCATATTAACAATGTAATCCCTCCCAAAAAACACCTTTAAAACCACACAACCTCCAACCAGAAAAAGGAAGCCCTCAGAGACACAGGCTGCCTTCAATGTTCAGACAGTTTGAAAGGCATCAGAGTTACTCCCACTGGACCAGAAGTTGGAAGCACATTTCAGAATTTCATGAGATCCTTCAAAAAGCAGGACAGACTATACAACACAAACAGTTTTTCGATATCTCTGGACCCACACCTGATTCAGATATGCAGAGAGCTCTCAAAAAAGCATGTATTCAGAGTTATGGACTCAGTCAAACTCAGTATTTGGTGAGAAATAAGGAGCAGAGTCGGACAGTAACGAGTACATTTACTTGAGTACAGTACTTGAGTACAATTTTGAGGGATCTGTACTTTACTCGAGTATCATTTTTGGGGTGTACTCATGACTTTACTCAAGTACATTTGAGAGGCAAATATTGTACTCTTTACTCCACTACATTTCTATCCATAACCGTGAGTACCCATTACTACTTCTAAAAAAAAAGGAAAAAAGAAAAATCTCGGAAACCCTCAATTTGTTGTTTCCCTCTCAAACGTGATTGGATTGTGCAGGCACCACTGATTGGGACAGCCCGACAACCCGTGGCCCCACCTCGCCAGACTATTTCAATTTTCTGAACAAGTTAATGATAGTGTTTGCTTCAAGTGTTTCAATTACAACATAGTATTTTGTATTTGAAATACGTATTTTAAATACATATATTAGAAATACTGCCCATCCCTGGCAACATGGTAAAAAGATGAAAATGACTTGATTTTACTTTCAATTCCCTTTCATAACTCCATGTAGGACGTTTCTGTACATAAATGTAAGGACTGTGCCAGTAGTAATGCAATATTTAGAAAATGTACTCTTGATACTAAAAAACAAGTACTTCAGTACTTTTACTTAAGTAGACATCTGACTGTTGTACTTTTACTTGTACTTGAGTAAAATTTAGCAAAGGGTATCTGTACTTTTACTCAAGTAATAAAGCTGTGTACTCTGTCCGCCTCTGATAAGGAGACGTTACTATTTATTTACACTTCTCAGACTACATAGATCAATATGGAAGTCCATCAGAGTAGCTAAAACCGCTAGTTCTGGAGGTGGTGATAATGGCATCGATGAGCGCTCAGCAGTGGTTACCCACCTGAAGGGAAACACACTCTTCTCTTAAAAATAGCTTGCTGAAATATGTAAAGCTCTGAAGTTCTTCAACGAGCAGACATTTTTCTCCCTGGCAGCTTAAGCCCTCTGTTCGTCGGGGTTGTGAAGGCAACACAAGCGCCTCACTGGAGATTAAACTTGGGGCTCAGAATCTTTGGGAAAGCTTAAAGGGCTTTAATTCCCCACTGGCTCTCCTCAGCCTCATGCATTTATTTAATGTTAGTCACCAGCACCAGACCTTAACTGGGTGTGGGCTCCACCAGTATGTTTTG
Organism: Alosa alosa; assembly: GCF_017589495.1. Taxonomy (NCBI): domain Eukaryota; kingdom Metazoa; phylum Chordata; class Actinopteri; order Clupeiformes; family Clupeidae; genus Alosa; species Alosa alosa. The sequence continues at coordinate 24,731,127 of NC_063207.1, forward strand.
GTAGAGGGGAGTACGGTACAGTCCAAGGTCTGCAGGTTGAATATTTATAGCTACTCAGACACATATGAATTAGTAAGATTAAAGGCATATAGACTAATGTCTATGAGAGTTGTAGACAGTTCTTCACTCCATTACAAGACCGTCTGGGCAGAATGGGAAATCATCTTTAATTGTTTGCACTGTCAATTTTCCATTGTTTTGTTGTCAGAGCTTCACCTCCTCACATAACTCAATTACTCACACAAAACACTTTACCACTGACAGGGATTTCATCTGCTGAATGTTCTCTCTCTTGTTTTCTCTCTCTCTCTGCACTGTAAGTTTGAGCATAGCATTGGAAAAAAAATCAAAGCGAAACAAATTAAAAGTATTCTTGATAAAAAAAAGAAAGAAAAAGAACCACAACAGCCTTCCTTTTCTCTATATATCCTACGGAGGATATGGTTGTCATCTGGATTCGTCTACTCCCCCACTACAGGGAGATTATTGAGTGATCATCAGGCGCAGGCTGAGGAATCACCCTTCTTTTCATGTTCTATCGAATGGCGCAGCTCGCAGCGAAACACTCTCTCCTCTTCAGGGAGAGGAAAATCGATTTGCCCGACGTTGCCTTTGTGGGAGCAGGCAGAACCCAGTTTGGCTTTTCTGACTAATTCAAGAACTATTTCTCATGAATGTTAAGTCTGCCATCTTCCTAAAGTAATAAATGATGTCCATATGCAAATGCAATCTAATGCAGTGCAATAACAGTCATTGTTGCTTTTCACTTTTTCTTTGCTTTTTGCGTCCTCATGTGTACCCATATGAATTGAGCATTTCTTTCCATTGCAGTTTTCTTCATATAGCCCATACTGTGCTTTCATTCTCTACTGAATAAAACTAGATTTGACTGTAGGAACTGTGCATGTAACTCATATTAGTATGATAAAGAATACAATGAAACACAAACATGTTTGTGTTTACATAAGCATTGCTTTGATATGTTTTTGTGTAAAAGCATCACTCTAATATGGTTATGGTTTCTCCTGCACAAGTGCTGACACAAATTGCCTTGACTAAAATTAATTTCAATAAAACAAAAAAGCCTGGAATAAAATTAATTTCAATAAAATGTTTTCCTGATTCCTATTTCATAGTTCATAATTCAAATGTAGAGTATGTTACATCCTGTAGAATCAGGAAATGCAATAAGGCTCTCAACAAGGATTTGTTTTTTATTCATAAAGTTTTATGAATCATCTTCATTACTAACATATATTTCTTTGCCTTAAAGGTGCCATGTGTAATGTCCGCCAAAAAAATCAATTCATACTCCACATTCCATAAAAGATGGGGGCAGTATACCTCCAGAAAGTGAGTTGGTCTACCCTAGAGTAACAACCGAGAAACGCGTAGCCTATTGCAGTTTGGCTGGTGGTTATGTTGCCCGCATACCGCCTCCCATGGCCGAAACTGGTATTATGACACCTGTCGGGCTGTGGCTAGTAATTTAGCATACTAATTCAGGTTGATATCTCTGCAGCACATTTTTTTTATGACATCATCACCCTTATTTCTTCTCATTCTTTTGATGTGTGTAGCTCATTTTTTGGATATTTTTACCTCAATTCTTACACATGGTACCTTTAATGTTTGCAAATTCATGGTATTGGCTGATCAATGCATTTATGGTCTGCTGAGTTTTAATTTGGGTTCAGGCTTTGTAATGGCTGAGATGTTAAACAACCTGACTGCACATAGATGCTAACTGGTAGCACTATAAATATTGATTTTTACAATGAAAACCATCACTATTGTGGTACAGCGATGAAGTTAGTATTGGAGTGGATATTCATGGGCTATTCTACAGACATTAATTTCTTATGGCCTCCAAAACATTTTGTCATGTCAGCAGCAATATCTGACCAGTCTGTCTCCCTATCATGCTTAGCCTACTGTAGCCTGCAGAGAGATGGACATACAGTGTGTCCTTAATTGTCTCCGTTCATAATCAGCTTGGGAATGCAAAGGTTGCCTGAGAGAGAGAGAGAGAGAGTGTGAGAAAGAAAGTGATGTGTAGACAGCACAGGCATGAGTGTCATCTTGCCCTGAGGTATTTTTAGCATTGTTTTCAGCAGTGTTTGTGCAGGGAAGAGGAGGTGGAGGAGGCAGGCAGAGGAAGCGGTTTCTAGTGTGTGTGTTTTCTAGTGTGCAAGTGATGGAGGCTGCACTCAGCTCTCTCATACAGTATGTACAGTAACTAGGAGCGCACGCTCCACCACTCTGGCCACTAATTGTCTTGGGCAATAAATCACTTTACCTTACCGCATCGTCAAATATTTATTTATGTCTTAATTAAGCACAGGTTCCTGTGCCTGACATTGCCCTGGTAGAAATGTGTTCCTGTGGTGGAATCCATGGCAGTTGTGTTCAAAACTATGGTTACGGAATATAACCTCTTAGTTCTATGCATTGTTATTCACTACAAAAGTCATCTTTCTGTTTAGATACAGTACTTTGCAGTACTGCCATACATTTGATACAGTGCTGAACTCTTAGTTCAAACATCTGGGTCTGGGTTTTTCATGCTTGTCCATGGAGCCTGCCTGTCCATAGGGAAAAGTGGGTAATAGATCTCATTAAGCCCTAATGATCATCATATTGTATTGTATACTACCATGAAGCATATACTGAACAACCACCACACCACCACTGTAAAGTTATGCATTTTTTATGAGATAGATCATGTCACAGATCATACATATGCAATATATCTCACCACTCTCTCTCTCTCTCTCTCTCATCTCTCTCTCTTTCTCAGATCCCTGTGATGACAGGTGCCTTCATGGATTCCTCACCCAACGACGACTACAGCACGGAGCACTCCCTCTTTAACTCCTCGGCCAGCGTTCACGTGGCGACGGCATCTGCCTCCTCTGCCCAGGCCCCACTTGACGACCAGCAGCAGATGTCCTGCGACGCCATCTGGCTCTGGATCGCCATCGTGGCCACCATCGGCAACATCGTTGTGGTCGGGGTGGTCTATGCCTTCACTTTCTGAACACCCCCCACCCCCACCACAACCCCCCTGACCCTGAGAGCATACGTGACAGCGACCACACAGGGGATGTGCTATAAAACTTTACAGCACCACCAAGTTCCCTGGTGGTCCAGTGTCGTGACTCTGTCTTGGATCTATGGAGATACTGAGACCCTAATAACCAACTGGCTCCCGCAGATCTTCACTGCCATGCGAGTTTAGCTGGAAGGACTCCCCCCTACCCTCGACTCAAATCGTGTGTGCACACTTTCACTAGAGCGGAGTGTGGGGCTTAAAAGAGGATTATGATGTAGTTAGTGAATTGGACCTACTTAATCGCCCCCCAGATAGATGAGAGGCAATTAAGGAAAGTGCAGCTTAATTATTTGGATGAAGGGACCATGAATCTTGAAATGTTCCAAGTGAATCGGGTCATTACTGTTGCATTGCTCTGCACTTGGCAAACTTATTACATAATAAATAACTTGTAAATTTAACTGCCGGAGGTAGGTGACTTGAAACAACAGTGCTGCCGCTGTGGTGGGTGGCGCTTTTTGCATGAGCCCTGTTGTTCTTTCTTTAATGAGGGTTCGATCTGAGAACTCCATGGAGTGCATTAAGCCCCAGCTCCCGTTCCTTGTTCAGCCACACGACCAACACGGAAGTGCAGCTTCCTAGGCCATCCCCAAACATGTACTATAATGCTCTCCTGATGTTCCTTTGTCACAGGCTATTAAACTATCAGCGCTGAATGGACTTGGGACTACAACAACAGAAAACTGCAGTCATAATTGTCTTGTCACTGTATGCAAATAGTAATGAATTATTTTATATGATAAAGAAACATTCCTCCTCATGATAGAGGTTCTGTGGCAGCTGTTGCCATAGTGATTTTACCTAATATGGCACTTTAATAGTAGGCTATTTCTTCAAAAACAGACAGGGCTCACTCACTGTGGGTGATATTTTGATCGAAATCAATATGGGTAGCCAGTCATACTTTAGTCAGTTCAGAAAGATGGCAAAAAAATAAATATTTTGGAAAATGGTAACACATCTCTTCAGATTAAGTCAGTTATTGCATCTATTTACAAGGTTAGACCTAAGTAAGAGCTTGAAACATTTCAGTCTATGTTAGTACGACACAACTGCTTCCCAAAAAGATAGTTTGAACTATGGTGGTGCAACTTAGACCTGCATAGTCCGATGCATCGTTAAGCTACACAAGTGTTTCCCAAAACCATAGTTCCAATGAATGTTCGCATACACTGTTGCGTACAAGTTATGTAGTTACAACTACACCTCTCAACATGTGGTAGACCGATGAGTAGGAGCATAGTTCTGGGGATCTTAATGTCAAAGACTTCACTAACATCAAAGGTTTATGGTTGATATTTACACATTTAACCACCATACATCCATATTTTTAAAATGTCTGTTAGGCATAAAATGCATAATTTTAAAAGTCGATTTGCAGCAACGTGCACACTAGTCAGTCACACACCTGCAGATAATAATACAAGGTGCGCACTTGGTCAGTCAGTTGAGAATATGTAGCTTTTGATTTGAACATTTTCATAGAGTGGGGGGATAATATGCTCTGCACAATAGATAGACTTATACATTAACAATTGTGAGAATATTGTAGTCAAAATCCCAAACTAGATTCGAACTCTTGGACAGGTGACTGTCAATTGCTGCACACCGCAGGCTATCACCAGCCAGCCTTAACGCACTGCGCCACAGAACTGATGGTGTTGATGAGTGAATAGGGGGTAAATAATAGTACACAAGAGTACACAACTGTTTCACCAGAACATTTGAATGACATATGTTTAAAAGTTAATTCAAAGCATTCGTTAAGTTACAAGGTCAGTCATTTTGAACCAATTAATTAACTTGATGACACTGAATAAAGAAAAACAGAGATGATTCACGGATTAAACTAAGGTAGTCCATCATTAATTCTCTGTTATTTGCAGGTGTGCCAGTCCACGTTACTATACGTCATTAACCACCTTAGTCCAGACTACTGAAGTTTGGAAACTATCATGGTCCAAACTTACAAAGTACTATGTAAGTATGATGGTTTTGGGAAACAGTTGTAACATAGATGTTGGTTAGTTGAGCGATGCATCGTACCATGTTATTAAAAAGGCTGGTTATGTAAGTAAGTAAGTAAACTATAAGATCATGTGTGATGGCGGAATGAACATGGACTTATAGTCCAACACCAATAGCTGGATGGTGCTGGTTATTAGAAATGGCCACAAACAAATGACCAGATGTTACATTTTCACCATTAAGCTAATTAAATGAGTTGACGTAACACAGAGAATCTACTTTACAATATCTTTGTTGTTTCCTGCTATTTCCACTTTTAATAACTGGCTAAAATGTTTGTCATGCAAAATTATCCTACTTTCATATTTCAATATGTGGCTGTGTAATCAGTGCCAACTCAAAGGGTAGCTCTTAGTGCCAGCTAAGCGTACTGTATATGAATGATTCAGTCATACACTCAAATAGGGTCTTTGAAAGACCAGTTTTTATTTTTCATTTGAAAAAGAGTCTAATGCCTGTATTTGTGCTATATCATGACACACGCATACAAGAATAAACTGTTTTGTAATAAGACACTATTAAGATTCATTGATGATTGCAGTGACCTCGATCTGTGGTCTTTTGGGCCCCCACCATCGACTTCAAGGCAGTTCTGCCTGGAAGGCGCTAGGGTCAGGCAAGGGTTATGGTTAGGGTTAAGGTTACAGTTAGGTGCCTAGTCAGGTGGCAGCAATGCCTTGAATTTGACGTTGGGAGCCCAAAAGACCATCAAGCAGTGATCTCAGATGTAGTGCGCACAAATTATGAGGTTCAAACAGTAGTTGGTATTTGCTGACCAGATATTAACAAAAAAAAAAAAAAAAAAAGACACACAGCTTCATTCTACCAATAATAAGGGGCGGCTTTTTCATTTAAGTCTGGTTCATACAAGAGGTCCACCATCGGAGAGTTAAATTCATTGCTGTCCCAGAGTATTGTAATTGCTTTGTTGCTAACAATCCAAACACTAGCCTAATTGAAAAAAACATTATTAACTGAGGGACATACAATTGCACAAGAAAGTATGATATAAACTTATTTTAGGCCCATCTTTACATCTTAGTGTTTTACCTCTTTCTCTGCCATGTCCAATCCCTACTGTCTGTGGGGGCGTGAGAGCTGGAGGCAGTGATGGTTTGTTGATGGTGCACATCACCAAAGGCTGAAGGTCATAAGCAAGGACATCCATTTTATGTCATCACAGGCACATAATCCCCTATGCAAAACACCTGCATGGTCTGATTACATGACTACAATGGAGAGCTGCTCGCTCATTGTACCTCCTGGTGGTTAATTCTACAGTCATTATTGTGAGTCTGGTTATTTTCCATTTCATGATGCTGTTATATTAAGCTATAATGTTATTAATGGGTGTTGCATGGGCAAATGTGAATAGGAACATTAGTCACCATTTCATTCAATTGCAACCATATTAAAGCAAGATGGATTATGGTCTTATCCCCACATCATCTTGATAATTACTATATTTCATCTTTATTCAGCACTCACACAGTTATAATGTGGTCATATATATGCACATGGAACACTAGTAATAATGCCCCTGGGGTTTATGATTATGCCATGTAATTCCCATACCCATCAGGAATCCTGCATCCATTGTATTTTCCTATTATTTCTTAGGGTTTTTTAGGGCTATTGTAGACCAATTTATCAAACAATTATCCCTGAATGTACATCTCGTAGACAAATGATATGACTGGATTGTATGAGTGTTCATCATCCTTCAAATTGTGTCTAAGACACACAATGAGGTATACCACTATCTTCAATTGGGAATTGAACTCATGTCAACTGCTTACAAAGTAGTGGCAGTAATCATTGCATCATAAAAGATTGTGAATAATACAATTTAAATGTAATTCTCTGATCCTTAATGACTAGCTATGTTGTGCATACTTAGCAATACCACCTCCTCCTTCTTCCCATCGTGTCCTTGAGTATGGCATTCACATGTACTCCATCTGTGAACATAAAAGTGCCTTGTCATGTCCTGGCTTGAGCTTTCCCCAGCTTATCATTATTGCTGGGTCATCTCCAGGCCTCAGTGGCGCTACTGTGTCGTACCTGCAGATGAGGAATGCAAGGCAGCCCATCTCTCGCTCCCGTCCAGCTCCCAGGGGACTGGGAGTCTTCAATAGGCCACCAGCACCATCAAACACCACAATGACAGAGGAAGAACCACAGGGGCAAATCAACAAATGCTCAGGGTTAATTAGTGCTTGTTGCAGGTGCAATTGGGGGGAGTGGACCCTTCAACTGCCACTCAACTAATTTCTCCCAGTGGATTCTCACAGATTTTGTTTGCATACATTTTTTTTACATTCTTGGAGTTTCTGGGTGGGTTACAGGAAAGTGAGGTCTTCTAGAGCCTCTACTGTGTTGTTCTAGTTGTTGTTCTGGAGTCTCCCAGAATGCACCTCTGGTGATCTTTGGCTTGATGAATACTGACAGCACGGCAGCGAGGTGTTGAATATGCTAATGATTGTCAAGCAATTTGGACACATCTTGTCAAAGTCTGTCAACTCTAATACTCAACAGAGAGCCACTTCAGAGGCATAATCTGACGTGTGCATCAGCGGAACTCTATGTTGGCTACACTTATGAAAACTAGCACATGTTCTATATTTTTATACACCAAATATTGCAATTTCTTTGCCAGCCTATAGCTTATGAGGATTCTCCCTGAAATGACACATGCATGATATCTGTTGGCCCTTTTTCTCCACTCATCACAAGTTTCTGCTCACAGCGAAGCCTCAGAATCTCCTCCATGATGTGCCCACACAGTCCCTGATGTGTCAGTGGAGAGACGCAGGGACCTGAAGTGCGGCGGACACCTGGAACCAGCCTGTCCTCCCACGCGCTTCCCTGGGGGTGGACAACCAAACTGTTTTCCCTGTAAGGTCTGAGGTGATAATGACTCCAGGTGGTAAATCTTCGCAGCTCGTCAGCAGCAGAGGTGGTGGATGCAATTGAATCTAATGGGCCTTGGTGTCTTTCTGAGGAGCTGTTAGAGAGAGAGGCTCAGATGAGCTGGACGGGGCAGGGGTCACTGCAGCATCTGCCCCCAGGTTGACCACTTTAAACAGCAGAGGGTATCTTAGTCTTATGATCTGTACTAGATTTCAGTCTCTCTCTCCCTCTCTCTCTGTCTGTCTGACCCTCAGACCTCACTACCCTTCAATGACCCTTGCTTAGGGTAAGAGTTAGAGGAGGAACCATAATCACATCTGGGCCTCTCTTTACCTCTATATGACTCTCATTCAGATCAAATAAAATATAGATTTTCCTCCTGTCATTCATATATTCATACCAAACCAGAGCAGTAATATCAGCAATGACCATTAAAAAGCATTGTGAACTAAAATCCTAAAATCCAAGAAAGAAGATGGAAGGCAAGACTCACCCACATTGAGTTGTTCAACTTCTCACCACTGGAGGGCACTAAATGACATGTGATGCCCTTCCTGGCTTGGAAAAATATTTACATATTTAGCCAGATCACTAGTTAAGATATCACTAATGCGTCATCGGGTAAATTAAATTTGGCTTGATTAATGGTCAGTCCCTCAAGGATTTTGGCATTGCACAATTTTGTGCAACACTTGCTATGGTTTGTTACATTCTTTCATTCTTGCAACGTGTGTGTGTGTGTGTGTGTGTGTGTAGGCTGTAAAATCTTGCTGTACACTTTCTATGTTGTTCATCCGATTATAGCTTCTTCAGATCATCTCCAGTGTCATGTATTTCATTACAATCTGTGAATGTGAACAGTTGACTTAATTGTCCATAGTGTAGGTCGCTGTGCTCTACCTTTCTTGGCTGCTCTAAGCACCTCCTTATCAAATGTCATTTAGTCAATCAACAACAACAACACATTACATTTATATAGCGCTTTTCTCGATACTCAAAGCGCATCACATGGATGGGGGGACCACACTAGTAACCACCACCAATGTGTAGTAACCACCTGGGTGATGCACAGCAGCCATTATGCGCCAGAACGCTCACCACATACCAGCTTGAGGTGGAGAGTGAGGGAGTGAATGAGCCAATTACAGTGGAGGATGATTAGGGGGCCAGATTGGGAATTTAGCCAGGACACCGGGGAACCCCCTACTCTTTGCGATAAGTGCCATGGGATCTTTAATGACCACAGTGAGTCAGGACCTCGGTTTTTAACGTCTCATCCGAAGGACGGCATCTCCTACAGTGCAGTGTCCCCGTCACGGCACTGGGGCATTGGGATCGATCTTTTTTTTGGCCAGAGGGAAGAGTGCCACCTACTGGCCACCCACCAACACCACTTCCAGCAGCAACCTAGTTTTCCAAGGAGGTCTCCCATCCAAGTACTAACCAGGCCCACACCTACTTAGCTTCAGTAATTCAGCTAAGACAAGGTATCCATTGGTCTGGCTGCTGAGCTCAGAGTTGAGGTTTCCTCTCTCTTACTGTATTTTGACTAATCATATTGGTGGAAGGTGGGATCTGATTCAAATATGTGTTATCCTGCTTTTTTTTTGGTTTTCGTTCATTTCTCATAAAGAGTTTGCACACACAAAATGACTTGCTGTTTGACGTCCTCCTACTTTTAGAGGTGTTTAGTCTAGTTTGACACCTCTGGTTTCACAGTCTGCCCCATAGTTGACCCGCTGTTATACAAAACCAGACATTAATATGCGAACTAGGCTATAGTCCATTTCTGGCAAAGAGTCTGCACGTCATCATGACTTGCCATTTTTATTAACTATGAACTATAGACCATTTCTTTTAACTGCCATATCTATTGCAGCCCTGGCCTTTCCAATTGGTGTCACCACTTGACTTAACATGCATTTACCTTTGGTCTTACTGACTGACAGCAGGTAGTTTACAGTAGACCTAAACTGACATTAATATAACTTAATTAACCCTTTAGGCGCCAGAGTTTTTTTTTTGAAACGTTCGATTTTGACATCTTCATTTCAAAAGGCTATATCTTAAAAGTGATAAGAGATAGAGACTTTCTGTAAATTAGAGAAATATTAAGGATGACCCAAAGTTTATGTAGGGATTAAATGTTTATATCTAATTTGCATGTTATGACGTCATATTGGCGGCCATCTTGGATTATAGAATTTTCATGAAAAGTCGCAAAAGTCACGAATTTTCATGAAAAGTTCCCCCCCGTCATCTACTTCCTGAATTTTTGGTCAACGATACCCGGGACACCGAAACACCGGTGCACATGAAATTTGGTGGGTATGTAGCACCACTAGACTTTTACGGAAAAATTTTGTTTTAGTCCCGGGGGCCACTCCCCGTGCTGGAGCCCCCCTGAACCGCCAAAAAAGCAGTTTTCCTAAATAACTACCTGAACCGTGGCACTGAGGATGAAGAATCTTTTATGGTATGTTGGTCTCAAGGGCCCACATCAACCTGGCCCATAATCACTCATTTGTGATTTGCACCCCCCGGGTAAAAAATGAAAATGCAATATCATTCTGCATCGCCCCTATCTTCAGTTAAGATGTTCAGAACTGCACCAAATTTTATGTGTAAGATTGACCTGGCATTCTCTGGGGTTATGGCAAGTTTCGTAGAATTTCATCCATGGGGGGGGTCTAAAAAAATTTAGGTTATGTGTACATTTGGGGCAGCCGTGGCCTACTGGTTAGCGCTTCGGACTTGTAACTGGAGGGTTGCCGGTTCGAACCCCGACCAGTGAGCACGGCTGAAGTGTCCTTGAGCAAGGCACCTAACCCCTCACTGCTCACCGAGCGCCGCTGTTGTTGCAGGCAGCTCACTGCGCCGGGATTAATGTGTGCTTCACCTCACTGTGTGCTGAGTGTGTTTCACAAATTCACAGATTGGGATAAATGCAGAGACCAAATTTCCCTCACGGGATCAAAAGAGTATATATACTTATACTTATACTTATACATTTAGTGACTGTACACTCATTGGCCTGTAGATGGCGGTGCACACATACACATGCACACACACACAGGCACGCACATACTTTCGGTATTAGAACGGTCGATACATAATTACAAATTCAGTAGGATTAAAAGAAAGCCAAATATTCATCATCATCATCATGGCTGCATTTCCAGTATTGGCGATACGTAGTCGTTTGTCCACTAGATGGCGCATTGTTGCAGTGAAACGTAATTTTTTTGGAAGTTAAAAGTGGGTTGGAAAAACAATGGACGCTTCCTACAAGGACTGTAGTTTACCGCAGAGAACGTCTAATAAGTATAGGACGATGTCCACAAGAAATGTAATTCCCATTTCTTCTTGAAGCCGAAATAAATCTGAGAATGTTTATCGGACATGCTTGGTTTTTACTGCAGGTACGTTAATCTTATAATATCAATAAGGACCTAGGTACAATAATGTTACCGTTAGCGTTGGTTGAGTGATGGAGGCCAATTTGATTGCATTTGTAGAAAACTATAAATGCGGTTATACCAAGCAAATTGATAGCAGCACTGTAATTGCATCTTTCGACTGTCATTTGTTGCACGTGCTACAAAAAACATTCTGTGCAATGGAAGATTTACCAACGTTACACTGTTATACACTGATACAGTTTTGCCTATACATGCGTGAGACTGAGACGCCTGTTTATTTTGTTTTAAGTGCGTGCAGGGTGTGAGAGGGGAATCGATGTGCTTTGATTCCCGCTTGGTAGTTGTAGTCTGTGAGATTAAAAAGCATGTGTGTGTGAAGTATCCAAACAATGACACCTTCATTTCATTATGGCATTTTGCCAACCACCTTGGCCAATGTCAACCGAGCGAAGCTTGAATCAGCGAGGTGTTTACAAGACATCACCTCACATTTAGTGAACAAGAAGCACAATATATAGCTTACTACTGTGTGAATACAAATTAATTAAGTTTAATAAATAATGAAAAATAATTCATAATAGTGCCTGACCTGGCACTAACGTTAGCTATCGATAACTAGACTGGCCTAACGTTAGCTTTCACGGGCTAAACACTGACTAATATCTAAGTTTCAAAAAAATAGAAAGTTTCACTAACCATTCAAAAGCATCTTGCTGAATTCTCTGAGTCTTGGGTAGTGCAGGAGACTCCCTCCTTCAGGATCAGATTCTGGCTCGAACATGTATGGTTGAACTACTGCTGCCATGTCTGTGTGAAAGTTAACGTAGTAGTAGTGGTAAGAGTCAGTGGCGCGTGGGCAAAGATTCTAGAAGCTTTAGGCGTGGCCAAATTAGTTGCAGATCATGAATATGTAATGAGCAGCAGAAAACAGCACACTCTGAAAGTGGCTGAAACAGAGGGTAATAGGATAGAACAGAACATGTTTTCTGGAACTCAAAGACCTATTTTAACTTGTTGAAAAATAGTCATAATATGGGCACTTTAAGCTACTGTGTAGTGGGTCCCATTTAGAAGTGGATACTTCATTTGCGCTTTCCTTGACTCATGGAGCTGCGTGAATTTTATTACAACTTTTCGCCACGATATGGCAGTTTAAGTCCGCTTGATACTGTAAGGCGTAAGCCATTGGTTTCCAAAGGAGATTTTATTTGTGTCGCCAGCATAGCCTATTGAAAATTTATGTTGTAAATAGACCTACCTTATAGGCCTACCTGTAGCTTAGGGAAGCTAACAGCTTTCTATTAGGATCTAGTTTGTTACTTACAGTTTTGTCATAACTCCCTGATGCATTTTTGCATTTAGAATAGCCAGAGCGTGGATATCTCAATCAGAAAATTAAACAATATCGGGTGCCTATGGATAGGCTGGGTGAACCCAGCCTGATCTGCCCGCTATTTATTTTTTGATTTCTTAAAAGATTGAGCTTGGTGTGGTGAAAGCCAGACAAGCCATGGACCTCAGTTACACAATGAAAGGGAACATGAATCAGCCTATATTTGCACGAACAATAACGGACAACAGCGCTTCAACTTTGGCCCGTTAAAATGTGTATGAACAGTCTAGCGACGCATTTCATCAAGGCCCATTTGGACATGTCAGTTATTTGCACCACTGGTTAGATGTAAAACAGCATTTAGTTTCAGACTACTGTTACTTAATTTGTGCATTGACAATAAAGTATCACATGAACTAAAGATGACTAAAATCTTATGTAGAAACATTCATCCATCCAAAAATGACCTTTGTTTTTGATAGCTCATGAAAACGGCATGGAACTGACAGAGATGTTTTTGTTATTAATAAATAAATAAATAAATAAATAAATAAATAAAAAAAAATATAACATTAAGCTGATACCTTTTGCTTTTCCCAAATACAATGTAGCCTACAGGTGTAAGTGACCTTTCATCAATCCAGTTGCAATGGATGAACTGTATTGAACTGCCCTACTTGTGATTGTTTAGAGATTTTAAAGGTTTTATAACAATGCTACAACTTCTTTGGCTATTCTACAATCTATTCACCTTTTCAGCGCCAGTAGGCTACTTTCTGTGCAGCCGCACACACACACACACACAGGCATGCCAAACAAGCATACACAAAAGTTTCAAGAGTGGGGGATGGAGTAAAAGATGGAGACAAATTGATTAGTGTGATTTATTTTCGCGAAACGGATGTACAGGACTGAGCGGCGGTCATATTTTGTACTGCTATGCGGTACATCTAGTTATTATTTAAATTACATTGTGTGATCAATATGCCAGGGTAAATGCACAGGGGTGCAAATAGGGGTGCACTGATATTTGTACCAGACGGGGTATTACTGTAATAGAACACATTGCTGTGTGCACTGGGGTATGAATAGCATACACTGCTAAATGTACCAGGAGTGCAAATAGGCTCACCCAAAAAAAAAAACCTTAAGGGTGCCTTAACTCTAGGGACCAAATGGATGAGAATCTATGAAATGTTTGTGTGTGGTGGTTTGATTTGGAGACCATGTGCTTCTGGGCCTATTCAAAATTTTGATAGGCCAAGTACCAGAAATTGCATGCAAAAAAGTAAAAATGACCATTACACAACTTTAGACATTACAGTAAATGCAGAACTTCTTGCCCCCATGTACCTCAATACATCCTGGAAACATGATGGTGTTACTGACTGGATTTCTGTGACTTCAAATATTTATAAGTTCAGAAATGTGTGATGATTGTTGTCTTCACTTTGCTTCACAGCTGTTGCACAGCACAGGGTGGCCAACCCAAAACTGAGGTTGTTTTTTTTCAGTGAAAGGTTGTTACTGACACAAACTTAACATACATGCGTATGTCCTAATGGAAAAAATTGTATGTCAGACAGATCTATTTCTGCCCTAATCCAGACAGCGCTTGTTATACTCCGTATGGTGAAGTGGGTGTACAGTAGTACTTTATAGGCCTGACAAAGAGAACAAATCTCCTCAGTGTACAGTCCAGAATATTCAAACTCTGTCCAAAGAGTGGCCTAACACAGCGGATCACATGAAATACCCCAGAGAAACAAGGTAGAGCTAATGGAGAGTTTGGTTATTAAAACAGCAGTGAGGAGTTTAGGTTTAAGCTATCAATCTCTATCACCCAAAAGGCGGTGACCAGAACAGCATATAGTGGCTATAGACAGCTAATTGGAATGATGTATGTGTTAATTATCCCCCTACATGAGTTTACCACGAAAATGAGTTAGAAGATAATACCAGTATCTATTGCCTTAAAATGCTTCAAAAAGTTATATTGCTGCCTACTGTCTATTCTAGAAAATATAAATGTGGTAATATGAAGGAATATGAAAAATATACTGCTTAAAATGTATATGAAATTTCGTACAGTGAAGTCTTTAAACTAACTGCATAACACTGATGACTTCAACTAAGGTATTAGGCCTACTCTCTTTGCTCATGAAAGTTCAGTCAAAACATTTACTCTGTTTTATTTTAAAATAAAGAAAGAGAAATAAAGAATATAACACATTTATATATTATTCTTTGGAACCATTATTATTTCTATCATGTATGTATAACCACTTTTCCTCTGCGGTTTGGCTGTGACCACCTCTGTGACTAATGTGGGTCTCATTAATGCCACTTAATGCTTCCCTCCACCCACTAGCTCTTGCATCATATAAAGCTTGTGGTTTATGGACTGTTAGTTTACTCAGAACTCCTTGTAAAACCAGAGCAAGTTAGAGTCACTGCGGGGGTTGGCTGGGTGTTGCAATAATGATTTCAGTCAAACATTGTGGTTGAATTGATATGGTTAGTACGAGGACATAATTACTGAACAAGGTCGGGTTTGATAAAACCATCAAAACATCTGAGTGTTTTTTATATTTGTTTTGATCAAGACAGTTATGACATATTGGTTACTGCCAATAATGTTTTAGTAGAAGCAGGTTGTGGATGTAAAATGTATGTGTGTCTTTGGACAAAGTCAGTGCTAATTGTATCACTTTGTGTGCACAGAAGTCAAGTGGCTTTGATACTTGTCAGACACTTGTAAACAACACTGTCTCTTGGACCAATCAGGAGTCTGTGGTTGTATATTTTTGAGGTCAAGGTCCAATGGAAAAAATGTGTGTTTTGTTCATGACGCCACATGTACGCAAAAAATCATTTGCGTGTGGGAAAGTTGTCTGTGAGGCTTTTGGATATGCTCAACAGCCACTAAGATGGGTGGATTTATTTAGGATTCGTTTCAGCACCACCAAAGGTCTTGAAAAGTATCTTTACTGTGACCATGGATAGTCTTTAGAGATTTGTTTTTCACCACCATGGAACTAAAAGACTTATCCTCGTTGTGGCTCTGCACATACATTTTCTGCCCAAGCAGAGGAGTGTGTTAAACTTGTCTTGTGGTTATGTAAGACGGGGATAGTTTTAGGGGAGAAGTTGCCAAACTTCCACTCATTATGGCGGTTACGGGGGCCCAGGCGTAAAGGTCTACCTCTATGGTGAGGGTCTGGAAAAGAGCCCCAGGGACAGAGTGGCAGTGTGGGCATGAGCAGGAGACAGAAAACACCACAAATTAGCATGTGTGACAGGCAGTCTGAGCTGGTCGCCGTGCCGTCCAGACAAGACTAACCACACCCATGCTGCTGGCCCACTGCCAGTCCGGCTGTCTACAGTCACTCTTTCTCTGTCTGCATGTCAGGATAGATATTTGTTATCAGTAACTGTTATTTGAATAATCCTGCAGTTGTTGATATTTGTAGTCAAAGTTTTGGTGTCTATAGTTTGAGTACTTTGCATTATATGAAGAGTAGATTTATGTTAGGCCTATATAATAGGTGTACTTTTAGATTAGAGCCCAAACTCTAATAGACAGATAAAGGTGAAGAGAGAATAAACTCATTTGTCAGTGGAGATTGTTGTGAACCGGTTGAAAGCAAGTTTTACTTCCATGAAATTCAAGGTTGACAGGCAATTAAATTGGTCCAGTATTATGTGATCACTGATGTTACATGACATGATGTAAACATGAGCCTGAGACAGGATGTTGTAGAATACAAACTCAACTGACATGGAATGCATTGGACCCTATTTGAAAGATGTGCCAAATACATCTACCAAGCATAATTCTCAGTGCCGGCCGGGTAAATATAGCCTATACATATTCAAACATTTTAACTTTTAACAGAACAGAACAATTCAGTTCAGGGATGGATTACTGCACGGGCCTACCGGGCCCAGGCCCAGGGGCCCAAGGGGTCAGGGGGCCCTGAAGCCATGGAATCATTGCCTCAATATCAACAAATCAGGATGTAAGCTATGAATCTGATTGAATTTAGTATTCGCCATCCCCAAAATGCGCCAGAATACAGGAAATTACATCAAACAAATTAAAAATGTTCTGGGGGAGGACCCCCAACCCCACACACATATACGACAATAAGTGGGGGCCCTTAATACAACCCGAAAGTTCATAATCCGCCCATGATTCAGTTGCGCATTCGGTGTAGCCTTGTCTTGCCTGTCTACCAAATTAGGGCGCGGCCCATTGGGTTGCACAGTGCAGCCAAATATGCAGCCTTGATTTAAGAGAATGGACATGGTAAGAACTAAAATGCCTTTAACGTTACCATTGTTTCTTTGAAAGAAAACAAAAACCAAGAAGTTTCTCTTGTGTGTAACATGATCACTATCTCAGAGTATTTTTCTCATAGCCAACTTATTTCCTTTGAGGGCATAGCCATGGCTGATTGTCTTTGCATAGGCTATTATTTTGAGAGATTTTTATGAGTCAGACATTACACTAAAAATAGATTTGTCTAAAAGCAGGAACCTATGCGCACAGTTCATGCTTCTGTTTTTAGGTGTTTTTCTGACTGTTTTGAAGATTGGAAAATGTGATCAGTATCTTCATAGATACTAAACACATTTTCACATTGCACAGTAGGCCCATAAATAACCATCCCCATTAAAATAATGTTGCAATGTTTGACTTCCCTTTCAAAAACGTCAGAGGTATCCTAGCAGAACAATTGAAAAGCATTCCTTTCCGTTTGAGTTCTTTTATGTTAGAGTTCTAAAGACCTTTTTAATGAGTCCATTTGTATCGTGCAGACTTTATTCGTCTTTCGTGTCAAGCGTGCAAACATCCTTGTGTACTCTATGAAGGAAAATCATCTGAAGTGGAAAAACATTAATGCCATGCGTGTGGAGCTGGATAAGAGGAACACTTACTTTCAAGGGAGGGTGTTTTTGTATTTGGCCGGCAGATGACTAAATTGTTGACTAAGTTGATGACTAAGCTGATTTATTAAGGGTGGACTGCACTATTTTGGATAGGCCTATATCGCAACACCTCTTCCTATAATTGTCCTTACATATTTGTTTTTTTCATATACTAAAACCCACCCTGCCTCACCTGACGCTGAGCTAGTTGCTAATGACACAGTTTAAAGTAACCTATAGGCATCATTCAAGAGAGCCCAGCTATATATGTAGCATACAACGAAAAGATGTTAAAGAACTTAAAGAGCTGAATTTAAAGAACAAAATGGCACCCATAACAATATAAGCCAACAATTGTCTCCAATTGTCTCCAGTAAATTGGCGCCAGAACGATCTCATTGTGTGACACAAGACATCATCAATACCACTAACAAATGCTAAGTCCTCTCTCGGGACCTGCTGAAAGTAGCCACTGTCTCTCCACTAGGACAGTCGTCAGTGCAAAGGGCAGCATTTCAGAGGGAAAGACGAAAGGCCATCAGCATCACTCTTGAGACTTGATGAGGACCAGTTTGACAACCTGTGGTGGAACAAAGTCATTTTCTTAGCATTACTCCCAGTTGTAATTTATGTCCAATGTTGTTGATACACTGTCTTAAACTGAAATGAAGGCATGATTAATGATATTTCTGTATAGAACAAACTGTTGGAAATAATCTCATCACTCAACAAATGCTTCTAAAGAAAGTGAAATTCTCATTTTAGGCATGCTTATGTTTCCTGCAATTTATCTCCATGGTCTAAATAGGGATTTATCATTTAAAACAACTAATTTACTGTAGCATTGATCTAATTTACTGTAAACAATTTTATTTGAAATTCCCAGATATGGCCAGTTGATATGACACACAAAGCGGTGAGTGACTGATGCTTTGTGAAGCTGTGAGAATAGGTATTGAATGAATTGATGAAGCCAATGGTCAGCCATCATGGTTATTCAGCCTCCGGTCATGTCTGGTCCTGAGATGAAAGGCCTGTCCACACTGCTAATGATGACCAGAAAAACAACTATAACAATATGAATATCCACACTGACCAATTATAAGGAAAGTCTCAGGAGTATTGTTGATATTCATTGATGTTCATTTCAGGGGATTCTGATTGACTGTCGGTGTGTCTGTCATTCACAAAATGCTCTGGGATGCTCTGAGAGTCATCTCAAATATCGTTCCTCATTTCTTGTCATTATATAGTATGCAGCCAGTGAGAATGCTGTCATCCTTTTAAGCAAGAGAAATCATTAAAACTGTAGTTGTTTATGTTACTGTTATAATTATCTTTGGCAGTGTGGACCATGTGTCTTAATGCAGAATCAACAAAGAGTGATTGTTCACATCCTTCACAGTGTGCTGCCATTAGCATTCCTCACTAAAAGGGAAAATTCACACAACAGAAAAGCAATCAGTTACTGTCTCTCAAAGATGAGTATTTCTGCATGGAAAATTAAACATTTTCTGAAATCGCTTCTGTAGGTTATCTCTTGCCAACAAGACAAACAAACTGTGTTTTTGGGACATTTGCCAGGGATCCATTTTCTGACCTTCCATCCTTTGGAATACAGGATATATGCATGTTTTTTCTCTACTGTTTCTTGTTATACAAAAACTGTCTGGAACTAAAGCTCTACTTACTAAACTCTATTCCAGCAAGTAAAATGGTACCTGTTACACTAGATCTGAATCGCCACCTATACAGCACCCTCAATCATATAACATAAGTTATATTCACACTGATATCTAAACGGGGCCCCTCAGTCAAAAAACACAGGTCACGCTATGTGTGATAATCATGCTTTGTAATTGCCATCTTTTTTCACAGCAAGATGCCTAAAATGTGATGATAGTTATATTTCTTAGTCTCAATCTGTCATTTATTTGCACAAAACTTGCCAATAGTCAAAATTTAAGGTGTTATTGCCTTTTAGCACAACCAACCACAACCCAGCTAAAGAATAAAATGGATGCCTATTTTTTCCTCTTCATGTGAGTGGTTTTGTGCAGAAATACAAGAGCAGTAGATAGTCATAATTTGTGTTAAAAGGGGAAGTAAAGGCTACATGTATGCTATAATGTAGCAGAACTAGGGTAACCATCAACCAGACTCTGAAAAGGAGGACAAATTGTCTATTTTTTACTGTTACGATGGAGAAACCTGAAAGACTCAAATGGGTTAAGGAAAATACAAAAATATTTGTATTAAATATTGTTATATGACAAGTTACTTGTAGCAGGTAGAACTTCTCTGCCTGCTATTTCCAATAGCAATACCTGTGAAGACCAGCCCTCCAGTCAACCAGGCTACATGCACCCGCTCCGGATGTGGTGGCGGTGAGGTCACAGATCCACTATACTATAAATACATAGTTAAAATATCAGTATGTATGAACTCGCAGCGACTGTGTTGCATAAACTAACATTAAGAAGCATACCTGAGCTGGCAGGAAATAAGAATACCCTCAACAGGAGTGGTGGTGGAGGCAAACTGTTGTCCTTACATATTTGTTTTTTTCATATACTAAAACCCACCCTGCCTCACCTGACGCTGAGCTAGTTGCTAATGAGACAGTTTAAAGTAACCTATAGGCATCATTCAAGAGAGCCCAGCTATATATGTAGCATACAGCGAAAAGATGTTAAAGAACTTAAAGAGCTGAATTTAAAGAACAAAATGGCACCCATAACAATATAAGCCAACAATTGTCTCCAATTGTCTCCAGTAAATTGGCGCCAGAACGATCTCATTGTGTGACACAAGACATCATCAATACCACTAACAAATGCTAAGTCCTCTCTCGGGACCTGCTGAAAGTAGCCACTGTCTCTCCACTAGGACAGTCGTCAGTGCAAAGGGCAGCATTTCAGAGGGAAAGACGAAAGGCCATCAGCATCACTCTTGAGACTTGATGAGGACCAGTTTGACAACCTGTGGTGGAACAAAGTCATTTTCTTAGCATTACTCCCAGTTGTAATTTATGTCCAATGTTGTTGATACACTGTCTTAAACTGAAATGAAGGCATGATTAATGATATTTCTGTATAGAACAAACTGTTGGAAATAATCTCATCACTCAACAAATGCTTCTAAAGAAAGTGAAATTCTCATTTTAGGCATGCTTATGTTTCCTGCAATTTATCTCCATGGTCTAAATAGGGATTTATCATTTAAAACAACTAATTTACTGTAGCATTGATCTAATTTACTGTAAACAATTTTATTTGAAATTCCCAGATATGGCCAGTTGATATGACACACAAAGCGGTGAGTGACTGATGCTTTGTGAAGCTGTGAGAATAGGTATTGAATGAATTGATGAAGCCAATGGTCAGCCATCATGGTTATTCAGCCTCGGTCATGTCTGGTCCTGAGATGAAAGGCCTGTCCACACTGCTAATGATGACCAGAAAAACAACTATAACAATATGAATATCCACACTGACCAATTATAAGGAAAGTCTCAGGAGTATTGTTGATATTCATTGATGTTCATTTCAGGGGATTCTGATTGACTGTCGGTGTGTCTGTCATTCACAAAATGCTCTGGGATGCTCTGAGAGTCATCTCAAATATCGTTCCTCATTTCTTGTCATTATATAGTATGCAGCCAGTGAGAATGCTGTCATCCTTTTAAGCAAGAGAAATCATTAAAACTGTAGTTGTTTATGTTACTGTTATAATTATCTTTGGCAGTGTGGACCATGTGTCTTAATGCAGAATCAACAAAGAGTGATTGTTCACATCCTTCACAGTGTGCTGCCATTAGCATTCCTCACTAAAAGGGAAAATTCACACAACAGAAAAGCAATCAGTTACTGTCTCTCAAAGATGAGTATTTCTGCATGGAAAATTAAACATTTTCTGAAATCGCTTCTGTAGGTTATCTCTTGCCAACAAGACAAACAAACTGTGTTTTTGGGACATTTGCCAGGGATCCATTTTCTGACCTTCCATCCTTTGGAATACAGGATATATGCATGTTTTTTCTCTACTGTTTCTTGTTATACAAAAACTGTCTGGAACTAAAGCTCTACTTACTAAACTCTATTCCAGCAAGTAAAATGGTACCTGTTACACTAGATCTGAATCGCCACCTATACAGCACCCTCAATCATATAACATAAGTTATATTCACACTGATATCTAAACGGGGCCCCTCAGTCAAAAAACACAGGTCACGCTATGTGTGATAATCATGCTTTGTAATTGCCATCTTTTTTCACAGCAAGATGCCTAAAATGTGATGATAGTTATATTTCTTAGTCTCAATCTGTCATTTATTTGCACAAAACTTGCCAATAGTCAAAATTTAAGGTGTTATTGCCTTTTAGCACAACCAACCACAACCCAGCTAAAGAATAAAATGGATGCCTATTTTTTCCTCTTCATGTGAGTGGTTTTGTGCAGAAATACAAGAGCAGTAGATAGTCATAATTTGTGTTAAAAGGGATAGTAAAGGCTACATGTATGCTATAATGTAGTAGAACTAGGGTAACCACCAACCAGACTCCGGATGTGGTGGCGGTGAGGTCACAGATCCACTATACTATAAATACATAGTTAAAATATCAGTATGTATGAACTTGCAGCGACTGTGTTGCATAAACTAACATTAAGAAGCATACCTGAGCTAGCGGGAAATAGGAATACCCTCAACAGGAGTGGTGGTGGAGGCAAACTGCAGTTACGAGGCTACAAAACTAAAGGTAAGCCCATAAAACAAAAAGTGTGAAAAGCCAACACAATCCGCTAAGAAAAGAGACCTACCACGCTAGACAGGAAGCCATCTCAACAAGGGGGGAGCAAGAATTACAAAAGCTGGTCACTCACTACTTCCAGGTCTTTTAAAGGTGTTTGGGCAGTGGCTGCTAATCAGGGGGATTGGCAAGTAATTAGGCTCATAGTGATGTGACAAGCAAGGAAAGTTCAGAGTGAGCAAGTGAGCAATATAACCCCACTACAATCTACCCCTGGGTTTTGCATCGGCGCCCCGACGATGGACTAAGAGCATAGGAGTTAGGGCACAGATTTGGGAGAGTCAATAGCCCCCAATGCAGCCCCTCCTGCTGGTCTAGGTTGGAATGCTGACCTGCCTTGACTCTGGCAGTCCTCCAATTAGCTACGACCTCTACCTTCTTCAGGTCAGCTGAAATGCCCTGGCTGGAGATTACGTGACCCAGATAACCCACTTTTTTCTGGAAAAATGCACATTTCTCCAGCTTAGCTTCTAAGCCCTCCTGTTGCAAGTGGCCAAGTACCACTTCCAAACGCTGCAGGTGCTGCGAGATAGAAGAAGAGAAAACAACCACATCATCCAAATATAACTCCAAACATTCACTGCACAAGCCTCTGAAAAGTACTAGGGGGATTACAAAGCCCAAACGGCATTCTGTTCCACTCAAAGAGACCGAATGGGGTACAGAAGGCAGTTTTAGCTTTGACAGACTCTGCAACAG
Source organism: Alosa alosa (assembly GCF_017589495.1). Classification (NCBI taxonomy): domain Eukaryota; kingdom Metazoa; phylum Chordata; class Actinopteri; order Clupeiformes; family Clupeidae; genus Alosa; species Alosa alosa. The sequence continues at coordinate 24,754,383 of NC_063207.1, forward strand.
GTACCTGGTTGTATCCGCTTGCCAGATCGAGAGTGGAGAACCAGCAGACCCCAGAAAGAGCATCCAAGATTTCCTAGATATGAGGAAGCAGGAACGCATCCTTACATGTCTTCCCATTTAACTGGCAGTAATCCACACTCAAGCGGGGGCTCCTATCTTTCTTCTTAACAAGGACGATTGGGGACGCATAGGGATTGCAACTCTCCCGAATGATCTGTGCCTCAAGCAGCTGTTGGATGTGAGACTTTACCACTTATTCGGACGGGGGAAGCCGGCAGTAACGCTGCCGGACAGGGACATCGTCCACTAGTGGGATCTCATGAGTAATGAGGCAGGTGCAACCCAAATCCCCTTCATGAACAGCAAAAACGGAACTGTAATTCAGCAGCAGTGATCGGACCTGGCTCTGGTCCTGATCCGTCAGGGCGGACAAATTTTGGGCCCTCACCGTCGACTTCAAGGCAGCGCTGCCTGGAAGGCACTAGGCAAGGGTTAGGTTTAGGGTTAGGTATGGAAGAGCTGACTTGAAGTCGACGGTGGAAGCGCTGCCTTGAAGTCAACGGTGGGGGCCCAAAAGACCATCAAGCCGTATAATTCAGACAAATGGTCACCCTAGACAAACAATGGCATTAGCTAATGCTATCATTGTGGCTAACTATCTTAGCTACTATCAGTAGCTAACATTATTTTACTGTTGGACGTAATGTTAAGCTAGAAAGACAATACTGGAAATTTAAATGAAGGATCAATATTTGCCTTTTTATTTTACTTAATTTTAAAATAATTAGCAGACTATACAAACTCACATACTGATAGATCGGCAATATCAGCACACGATTCAATCATTCCATCGGTCTCTAGTTGTGAGCCCGCTCAAACTACACAACAAATCAGTCACAAACCTGATTCAAAAGTTTGTCGGATCCAACTGATTCAGGGCTACAATCAGGTCAACATTAGCCTGGCGGGGCCATCCTATATCATTGAGATGTATAGTCTGGCATCGAACCATTCACCTCGCTTAATCCAAGGGGCGGGCAGAGAATTGTCTTTCAAACTGCCTAGGCATGCAATAGGCCAGCGCTTCACGACCATATCCGTATCCGATTCGGCAAAACGGCAAATACATCCTTCTTCAAAGTAATGATTTAAGTGCATTGTGTTGCTCAACTTTCAAAGAAAAGCACAAGTCCAACTCCTCCAAAGTTGACGCCAACGCCGATTCAAACAACCGCTCTTAAGTTCAGCCATAGCCACCTTCCTTGTTGTTCACAGTCTTGGGACTGTCGTTATCCTGTTAAGCCCGCCTTAAGACTCTCTAACAAAATAGAGCTGTGATTGGAGAACATCCACGGTGCTAAGCCAATAGAAATCCCTATGGTTCGATACTAGGCGTACAGGCTGAGCAAATTAATTTGCCGCCAGCTAGGTGCGCGATCTAGATTTCTAGGCTAGGTCAACATCTCAGTGTCTGCCTGGCATAAGTTAGCACCAATTAGCTTCCATGCATAATTCTGTGCTTTTATGACATCACAGAGATTGGCAGTATTTTTAAAATGCAATTAAAAAAGCAATTATTAAAAGCAATTCACAAAAGATTCACTGAACAAAAATGCTGATGTGGTATATGAAAATTTTGCTAAAAATGTGGAGAATGCAATGCAATGAGTAGTTTTCTTCAACCCAATAAAGTACAAATTACAAAATAGTATTTTGTATTTGAAATAAGTATGCTGCCCATCCCTGACTACATAACATAGCTTTACATCATGTGGTGAATATACAGTCGGAAAATTAAGATAAACCCAACGGGCACGGAATATAGAAGACACAATGGCAGTATTTTACCTATCAAGTAGGCCATCTTGCACCCCCAACACATACTCGAAAACACACACAGTCAAGGGCCTTTTCAATACACTTTTTTCTCTATCAATTCGTCTGAGCCAGACAAAAAAAGTCATGCTCCTACCTGTGAGAATGACATTACATAATGAAATTAAAGAAGGCATTCTGGGCATGCATTGGCAATTTCAGACATGCTATTCTCCGTACATATCAGTGTAGCATCAAAATGATCTTGATTGAATGTCTTTTTAATTCTATGTATTTCATTTTTGAGTTTTTTATTTTCAAGTCATCCAAAAGTCATCCAAAAGTATTCAGATTATGTTACATTATTTTTGTAATCCAATGGACTATGTTACTATGTTATTGGCATGTAGTACTCAGTAATAGATTACATTTCAAAGTAATCTGACCCAACACTGGAGATATACCACTGAGAGTAATGGGTGGAAATGGACAAAGCGCTGTGTGAAGAATGGAATATAAGGAAATATGATGAAATTTCATGTATTTTCACGTATTTCATGTATTTTCAACTGTTTATAAGCACCTAGCTCAATATCATTGGGAAGTTCTGGTTCTGCTCTTTCACGTGGTTTCTGTGATTTATGTGTGATAAGTACTCTGTGAGCAATTCAACAGAGAATTAATTTAATATAATTCATATAATATTTTAGGGGGCCTTTGATCATCTTAGGATGGCTTTAGCCCGCCCAAAATAGGCCTAATGACGTCCCTGCTCTCCATCACACCAAGAGACAGTGGCTCAGGAGGTAGAGGAGACAGTTGGCAACTGGAGGGTGGCAGGTCTGGGCCCAGCTCCCCCTGACCTTGTTAAAGTGTCCTTGAGCAAGACACTAAACCCCCATAGTGCTCCTGATGCGCAGGTTGGCGGCGCCTTGCATGGGCCATGGCAACCTTTAATCATCAGTATGTGTTCTGCATCCTGAGTGACCATTGCACTTTGGAGAGAAGTACAATACAAATGGAATCCATTTACTTCCTTGAATAAAATTGTTGAGTGCTATTTCCCCATCCTGCTGCAATTCTCCAGCCTGCTATGGGCACAAATCCAGGTCTTTGAATGAAGGTTTGGTTGCAACAATACAAGGAAACAGTCAACCAACCTCTAGCATTTTGAAATAACTGGTTGCACGATCCCTCATGCATGAGGTTGTGGTAAAGATGATTTCCTTTCTTAAAGGAACAGACTCAGGAGGAATATGAGAGAAGTAAGAGGAGAGAGAGAGAAATCAGGGAGAGAGAGAGAGAGAGAACCAAACTGCTCATGCCTAGCTGCAGATTATATTATGACCTGCCATAAAACAAGAGAAAAGTTGTAACTTTCATGTACCGGTATGTGGCATATTGATGAGTTTATCCTCTTTGTGTACAGCTATTTAATTAAAATTGATTTATGTAGATGTATGTGTGTAAGTGTAGGCATATAATATGTGTTTACATGTGTTTTTTTGTTTTGTTTTGTTTTGTTTTGTTTTTCTACAGTATAGCATTATTGCTGAAGCTATTACTGTCCTTTTAATACCATTTACCGTTTATCCTTTTAATTATTATTATTATTATTATTATTATTATTATTATTATTCATTGATTGATTGTTAACATGTTATAGGCTACTTGTAGCTTTGGCAACAATGACTTTACTCATTCATGCCAATAAAGCACCATTTGATTTGATTTGATTTGAGAGAGAGAGAGTGAAAGAGAGAGAGAGAGGCAAGACTGAGAGGGAAGAGACATGAGAGGGTGTTACTGTATGTAGGAGGGAAAGGATGTGTTCCGCTGGATGATGTCACACCCTAAAATCCTGTCTTTAAAACCAGTGAGCCTTTCAGGGGCGTGTTTCCACAAGCTCAGAGTCTGGACAGAGGGAAGGCTGCTCTCCACTTGCTCCACTTCATCAGTCTGCTAGGTATGTTTATCGCTGATCTGACTAACCAAATGCCAGCATGACTTTCAAATCTGGCCTTTGAATGCATGAACGATTAAATCAGTGTGCATGTACAGTATACTAACACTTATTATAGAATAACCCCAGTAGTCACGTTTTTTTTTTGTGAAAGCTTTTACTTGGTCATGAAAAATATCTTCAACAGGTCTTCTCAGTGAATAAACAGTCTGTTTGGTGCATGAGTAGATGTTTGATTCAACAGGCATCAAACTAATCTCACTAATGTGAGAACAGAAATGTCACTTAGCAAAGCTCACTACATTATGCGTCATGTGATATGTTGCACTGAGCTAATCTTGTGTGTTTGTAAGCCGTTACTGTCACACAGTTAATCAGAAAGTGTCTCTGTGAGCTCACTGAGTCCTCTTTAACTGTGATGTGATAAGATGAATTAACACGCATGAGTGAAATATACTTAGGAATTATAAGCACACCTGCATTTAAGCACTTCATCCTGTTTTGTTTTTCAATAAATGTTTGGCACATTGAAACTTCTCCAGCTTATACAGCATGTTTTGGTTGCTTCTATAAACAGCATGTACTAACACAACTCACAACTCACAACTTGTGTTACTAACACAACTCACAACTCACAACTTGTGTTACTAACACAACTCATCTGTGACTGTCTCAGTCATATTTCCTTTTCCTCTTTGTATGGACATAAGGTATGTTGTTTATCTCACCCCGTGAACACGGTTACAATGAAACACCTGTGTCTCGACAGCTTCCAAATGGATACCAACTATACAACACCAGCCCACTCAGTCTTGCCCTTAACTGACCCTGACAACATATGGAGCAATGGCACCAGTAACGGTAGCCACTGTCCAGATTCCGAGGCCTGGGATTGGTTGTACACCATGCAGCCGGTGTACATGGCCGTCCTTTCCGTGCTAGGCATTATGGGAAACGTATTTGTCCTGGTTGTCTTCTGCTTTCATAAGAAGCCGTGCACCGTGGCCGAGATCTACCTCAGCAACCTGGCGGCGGCCGACTTGCTCCTGCTCTCCTGTCTCCCCTTCTGGGCGGCCAATGTGGCCAACAACTTCAACTGGCAGTTCGGCGGCCTCATGTGCCGCCTGGTCAACGCCGGCATCAAGATGAACATGTATGGGAGTATCCACTTCCTGGTCCTGGTCAGCGGCGACCGCTACGTGGCCCTGGTCCACGCCATGTCGCACGGGCGCATGCGACGGCCGCGCTACGCCAAACTCAGCTGCCTGGCCGTGTGGAGCCTGGGGCTACTCCTCAGCATGCCCACTCTCAACTTCCGCCAGGTGCGCTACCTGGCCCAGTACAACGTAACCGCCTGCATCATCGAGTACCCCAGCCTGGAGGTCGAGTTTGCCTGTGACGCCATACTCCTCCTGCTGGGCTTCGTGGCGCCCCTGGCGGCCATCTCGTACTGCACGTACCGCATCGTCCGAGCACTGCATGGCCAGCGTGTGGAGCGCTTCAACGCGGAGAACACCGAGCGCAAGGCCACCTTCCTGGTGCTCGCCGTACTGCTGGCCTTCCTGCTCTGCTGGATCCCTTTCCACCTGCTGACCATCGTGGACATCCTGTATCGCCTCGGCATGGTGGGCGGCTGTGCCCTTGACCAGGCGCTGGACATCTGCAGCCAGCTGTTCACTTACCTGGCCTTCAGCAACAGCCTGCTCAACCCCATCCTCTATGTGATCGTGGGGAAGAACTTCAGGAAGAAGGTCTACGAGCTGGGTAAGCAGATCAGCCTGATTAGGAAGAAGGCCGGCTCCACCAAGTCACAGCTGTCAACGCTGAAAACGTTTGCGTCAAATTGATGAGCAGCATGCTGAATGATCAAGTGACCTTCAAAGATACATCCAAGCAAAGTGTTGGATGTAGATTACAGTCCTTTGCGCTGACAGGAATCTGCCCGATTGCTGCAAATGATTTGCCATTTTTCAGTATTAATATGATATGATCAAAAGTCTTACATAACAAACACTGAACAGTATTGAATTGTTTTCAAGATGTTGCAAAACATATTGCACTGTATGTAGTTCCGTAAAATTGTACAATTTACATTTAAAAGTCTTTAAGCTGGCTTTAAGAGTTAATTGCACATATTTGGTAACTGCCCTTATGGTTGGCACTTGTCTTTTATGACCATTTTTATGACATAAATTCTGTTTTAGTCATCATATCCCTGCTCTGGATAGCCTTTTTTCTTTTAAGCTCGCAATGCCAGTATGTCACCCCGGCATCCCTGTCTCTTTCTGGTCCAACAGTTATTGACCATTTCGTGAGTTGATGATGATGATGATGATGAAGGTGACGACAATGATGATATTCAAGGGTGTCTCAATCAGCTCTGCCTTTTCTAAACTCCAATGTTACCTCAGTTAACTAGATGTGTGGCCTATTGATATATTGATGCACAGTTTCATGTGTTTTTGTTGTCAACAATATTAGGATCTTGCATTCATTCAAAATTATATGTGTTGTTGTTGTTTATCACTTTGCTAAATGGACTGTGGAATTGTTACTTACAGTACTAGCGGAAATATTATATATCAGTGTTACTGGTGATTTAATAACAATAATACTGTCTCTGTATATTTTCTATCAAGATTTTCTAAACAAGAGAGTATACATTGATAACAAAATGTTGTTTATGTATGTATTGTACTGTATCTGTTCATGTCAGTTGATTATCATTGCCATTTTTTGACATTTTGAGTTTTAAATAAACAGTTTTTGACAGCATGGTAGTGAAATGAAGGAAACCATGATCAGATCCCATCTGAGAAAATGAAAACTCTATACTTAGTGGTGAACAAGCCTAAATGTATCTAAAGACAATATGAGTCATGATGTGGTGTTTTTTTTTCCGGGAACAATTTCCGGGTGTTTTTGCGGCACAGTCTGCTGGTACCTTGTAAAGAGTATGTCGCAGAGTTTCCACTAGTGACACAGACAGATTTTTCTTGGGTCTGGAACAGCAAACTTTGAAAATTGTCCTCCTTATTTTTGTTTGTCGGTCAGACAGGCGTCCAGACATGTGGTCGGCCCGCAGATTCATGCTTCTTGCCAGACAGGAAAAGACTTCTGACTGTGTCAGATTTTTTTAACCAATGTGTGGGCATATAAAAAACATACTTAATCATCTGCCATTGCTTTCTTATGTATTTTTATCTCTAATAAAGCCCCTCTCCAGGAGTGGTGTCACCAGTTCTTCTCTTTTCATTTGACCGTGGTTGTGGTTTAAGTATTTTAATCTTAGATCTGCAGCACTGGAGCAGGGTAACAGAGTGGTCTCATCAGACTGGGAGGGGCTGCATTGTGTAACATGCAGAGCGGTTTACGAACAGACATGGGCCATCTGTTGCCTCTGAGCCTATCTACAAATCATCAGGTTATTTTATTTTAAAAGGTCCAAGGGTGATAGCAACCTCACGTACCACCTCCATTTGCTCCCACTGCTCAGCAAAGTGGAAAAAATGGTCCTCTTCAGCAGAGCATGTAGTAAATTGTGCAGTAAGTCACAGTCTTTGTGGTTGCTCGGTAACAGGCCTTGCACAGGGGTCAGTGCAAAAACAAGTGATTTATTTTCTTTTCTTTATACTGTATGACGGTTGTTGAGGAGTTGTTTATGAGAGGTATGATAGGAGTTGTTTTTTAAAACCCATCATTTCTCTGTTGAAGCAGTATCAGCATGACATTGAATGCCTCTGAGAATGTGCTGTTTGGGATCGTCCACGGCGACGAGGGCGACTGCAATCACACAGAAGCCTGGGAGTGGGTCTACACCATGCAGCCGGCCTACATGAGCGCTATCTGCACGCTGGGCATCGCTGGCAACGCCTTCGTCCTCGCCGTCCTCTGCCTGCAGCGGCAGCACCGCACCGTGGCCGACATCTACCTGGGCAATCTGGCCGTGGCCGACCTGTTGATGGTCTGCTGCCTGCCCTTCTGGATCAGCACCATCCTGCACCACTTCAACTGGGCCTACGGGACGGCCGCGTGCAAGCTCGTGGGCCTACTGATCGGGATGAACTACCTGTGCACCGTGCTCTTCCTGACCGTGGTGAGCGTTGACCGCTACGCGGTGTTGGCCAAGCCGCTGACCCACCGGCCGAGGAGGCGCGTGACCGTGGCCTGGGCCGTGTGCGCCGGCGTCTGGGCGCTGGGCGGCCTGCTCAGCTTCCCGGCCCTCCTCTACCGCTCGGTGGACTTCATCCCCGACCTGGGCGTGGAGGCTTGCCAGCTGGACTATCCCCACCCGAGCTGGCGCATCCGCTTCAACGTCACCGCCAACCTGGTGGGCTTCGTCATCCCCGTGCCCGTAGTGGCGTTCAGCAGCTATCACATCGTGCGCATCCTCAACGACAAACGTGTGCGCAGGAGCACCACGGGTCATGTGGAGAGAAGGGCTGCCTTCCTGGTGCTGGTGATGCTCGCTGTGTTCGTCCTGTGCTGGCTGCCCTTCCAGCTGGTCATGTTCCTGGACACCTTGCACTACTACGAGATCATCTCTGGTTGTCACCTGGAGCACAGCTTGGACATTTGGACCCAACTGGCCACCTACATTGGCTATAGCAACAGCGCCATTAACCCCTTCCTTTACGTGATTGTTGGCAAACACTTCAGGCAGAGGGCTGACACCCTTTTAAACATAGTCCTGAGCTGTGATAACAGACAGGCCATTTTTGTAGACAAATCTAGTGTAAGGTCTAAATACACTGAGTGCAGCACGGTGTGATCTCTGCTCCTTATATTGTTCTGCATTATATCTTCATCACTACTTGAAAAGCATTTCACGTTTTTTCATGACTGTTAATGACTATGAATGTTTAATGACTGTTGACCCAAATACCTTGCAATTCTATTACAGTTTGTGGTTTGTTGGAACGATATTTCCTATCCAAACAGTAAGTTGTAGATACTCTGAGACATCAATGTGATTTTACTGGCATTATTGAATTTGAATTGAATTGAATTAAATCGTAATCAATACTGTAACAGTTGACTAAGGTTGCATAAGTGTAATGTTTCTTAAGAGACATACTTTTGTGTATATCGTATCTATTATGTATATATTTCATATCGTGTTTGTGCACCCACTGTACACCAAATATGCTAAATAACAGATGGATTATATATGAACTTGAATGTAGAATTAAAACAAAGTTACTAGCTGTTAAATGTTCTTTTCGGTTAATTAGAAACTTGAATGAGAGACTCGCTAGTGTGCATCTCTACACTTTATCTCTGACTCTCCTTAACAACACACATTGTACCATCCCTCCTTTTTCTCCAACTAGAAAGACAGTGTATTGTTAAACTAGGATAAACCAACTAAGTTGGTCATATTAAACAAGTTACAACTTACATATGTCAGCTATATTACAAGGGATTACATTGTCTCCGGAGCAACTTGGGGTTAAGTTCCTTTAAAGGCACAACGGTGGAAGCTGGGAATTGAACCAACAACTTTCAGGCTACTGCACGCTAGCCCAGCTCCTTAACCACTACACTACCACCGCCCATCTCTTAGGTGAGTCCCTTGGAAGTGACCTCAAGGGCCCTATCGTGCACCTGGCGCAACGTGGAACAAAGTGTGACGCAAAGTCCTATTCATATCGTACACCCAGTTAGTGATGAATTTGTTGCCATGTGCTCCACTTTGATTAAACCTTGCACCCAATTAACAACGTAAGGTGTGGTCTGGCACATCCAAAAATCGCTATCTTACACACTCTAAAAATCATTACGCCACTGATAGTGACGCATTACACTCTATAGTGAAAGTCGCATGTAAAGCAAAGCTGCAGACACACTGTCACGAGATGTAAGCAACCCTTAGCAACCAGTCCCAAACAATTCCTCTGCAGGATAAATATCCTCAGGATTTTTATTCAGTCATTTGAACATTATTGGCTGGAGTAAGTGTTGCTTTTTTCAGGCTATGCTTTCGATTGTAACCCCTTGTCAGTCAATAGTGAAAGTAAATAACTGTGTAGAACTGTCTTGCCATGAGACAGTGAGACCTTGACTTGACTATGAGGTCACGGTGAATGTAAATGTAATGTAAATGTAAATGTAAATGTAAATGTAAATGTAAATGTAAATCAGGTTTCTTGGCCTAGTATATTGCGTATACAAGGAATTTGGTCTTTGCATTTATCCCATCCATGAATTAGTGAACACACAGTGAGGTGATGCACACACTAACTCAGAGCAGTGAGCTGCCTTGCCACAGCGGCGCTCGGGGAGCAGTGAGGGGTTAGGTGCCTTGCTCAAGGGCACTTCAGCCATTCCCACTAGTCAGGGATCAAACCGGCAACCCTCCGGTTCCAAGCCGGAAGCCCTTGTAGGCTATACTCTGCTAATCATACACAGGTTTTAGTAAAGCAACTAACAAGCAGATTCCCTCAGATGCGTTGACTGTCCAAATTTGATATTGCGCTGCTGCCCTTTTAAAGGGAATGACGGATGTCATTCTCATTGGTTTAAACAAGGATGTTATGCCCAAAACACACCCATGACCCTCAGATCGCCAAGATAGGGCCCCAAGTGTCTCTGGTTCTCTCCGAACAGTCTCCGCTCTCCAGTTTGACCATGTGTTGCTGTCCAGCGCCATTACCGTGGCTGGTGTCCAGTGTATAGCAAGTTGCTTCCTACTGCAATCTCCCCTGGCCCCAACTCCCTAGCACAGCAAACTTTAGCAAACTGTCATTGTCGCATGACATGTTGTAGGACTGTTTGTGTTCTTCTGCTTATCTGTGTCTACTGAGTGTGACAGCTACATACATCCGTCTGCCGGAAATAAACACCACCTCTACTTCTGGAGTCTCTCCAGCATTCTTTATAATATTTTGGGTGCACTGAGTGAAGGCGTCTTTGTGGTGGTCTGTTGTCAGGCTGCACCACTATTTTTCTTCCATATGTGTATTGGGGACATTTCTTCATCTCAAACAGTATACAGTAGCTATAAACACATGCCCTCTCTCTGTGGTTGTGAGTGCTCTGCTGACTTTATGCTATCATCTGACTTGCCTGCGTGCTGCTCTAAGCCCTGTTTCAGAAGAGGACGAGGTCTATTCCTGCGTTGTAGTCCTCCATTCATGTTGATTTCCTTAGAATCACTATATCATTTTCTCTTTAGACCATTCTGCCACTCTGCATATCTGACTGAGGTATCTGTTTTGTTACTTTGTTATGTGATTCTTTTTTTAATGTCTGTCAGATTGAAAACTTTCCATCACTTGAATAAATCTCCATGAAAAGGTATTCTCCACTATTTTAAAAGATATTTGTGATTGTAAAACACATGTACATAACTGTTGATAATATTCTGTAATGTAATGTACAGGAATACAAATCTAAAAGGACCCACAATGACCACACAGCCCTTTTACATCCATTATCTCCCTCTCACTCACTGATGGTCTTGTAATTTGTCACCATGGTGTCTACCATATAATACAGTCTACACTCTCTTTTACCCTCGCCACTGATGCACCCCCTTAGTCAGCCCACTTATCCTCCAGTCTATGCCCACCCTCAGATGCCTATCAGGTTTCCGCCACTAATATCAATTGTCCATTTCCCACTATCCATGTCAGTCCATTCATTCATCATTTCTGATGTCCAACATAACCTCCCCCACCCACATTCTCCCAATTCTTATTACCCCATCACCAGGCCATCATTGAAATATGCCTCAGGTTTAGACTCATCAGTCATATTCAAGCTCTTCAGCGGGCATTCTATCCATTGTTTACTCAGCTGAAACCACCATAATTGTTATGGCAGCAGATCCAGTATCTGTGTCATTCAGGAATTAGGAAAGCACTCTGGAAAGTAATGGTCGCGTGCAAAAATCGTGTTTTCAACAAAAAATCTTTATCTAAGAAAATGTCTATTTCAATTTACATAAACAATAATAAAAGGTTTCTTCCTATTACAGTTCCTTCAGTAAGCTCTCAACACGACAAGCACGGTCAAAAAACTGTGTGCATCCGTGCTCCCCAATCCATCCATCTCTCATCTACCAGTCTTCAAGCCCAAAATGCGTCTTTACACACGCTATCAAAATAAAAGTCTCAATTTTTAAATTACTATTAATTTAGACTGAGATTATGCTTTCTTTCATGAAATGATACATAAATTACAATAATACTCATACACAAATAAACAAATATGAAATCTTATCTATGGCTCTAACAATAATAAATAAATAAATAAATAATGACCCAAGGTCATTTCACAAACAGTTTGGTACTAACAAACACACAACTATGTAAAACAAAGCAAAAACAAGCAAAAAAGCAGATCAACCTACCCGTTAACACACTAACCTACAGTACAGTGTGTAGATGTACTTCCATGAACTTTCCTAGACTTACACTAAGCCTTGTGAAGGGAAATGATTCACTGGTGCTTTATGTATCCATGTAATGATTTTGATTCAAAGTCAATGTAAGAATACAGTTAATCAGTAGCCTACAACACAGCATCCTGTTATATTTCAATGTTAGAAAGAAAGAAAGAGTAGCCTCAAGAGTAGAGTAGCATGGCTCTCTTTATTAATGATATCTTTCTAGCCAACTCCTCTGTTTGGGTGTGCATTCCTTCACCATGTTTATTCATGATATTTCAATGCTGTATCATAAAATGTATCACTGATAAGAGTGAACCATCACACATACCAATCTTAATTGATATGTCCTAAATATTCTCACATTATGTTAACAACAATCAGGCTTGCCCTGTCTAAAGACTGATATCTTCAGAGGATAACTCCTTAAGTGTTAAAGCGTATGTACCGCCCCTCAAGTGTTTAGGCCACAGTCTCTATCCAGTAAACAAGAAGATACATCTGAGTTGCAAGCAAGTCGAGCCTGGCTGAGGCTTGGGGTGAGGAATGCTACATTGTATACACTGAGCTCCGCTCTGTAAGCTGCCTGAACAGGAGGAATGAATGTGAATTAGAGGCTCTTCATTTTCAACCAAACACTGAACTTTGTCCCCCCAAAAATCTCCAGGTATGCCGCTGTTTGTTTATCATGCATGCTACTTTAGGAACTAGAAGAGTTGTGAGTTGGCTTTTTAGCTTATTAAAATTATGTGGTAACCACCGCATGATCTATCATGGTGTGTTCGAATGGCCCGTCATTTTTTACTTTGTGAGATTCTCTGTGTTGATCCTCACTTTATGATGATGTTTGTAATTCTGTAACTTCAGTGCAGGCAACGGCCAGGTTTTGTTGAGGCATAAGTGAGATTTAGAATAGTTTTAAAATCCCAGCACACAAATTAATCTTCAGAATTCACAGATTTTTAAATAGCCTATGTTGCATAATTGAATTATGTCTTCAAATTGAAAAAGATAAGCTGATTTAGTCAGATAGGACCTATTGGACCTAGAGAAAACTTAGACAAGATTTTGAAAATCCCAGACAGTAGTGTAAATACAGCTTTCACTCAGATTTTTGGAAATGGTTTCTGAGAGCTGCGCTTTGTTTTGCCTTTCTACAGTAGATAGCAGAGCCATTACGGTAAGTGAGTATGGATATGTACCAGACCCCAAACATCAGCATTCCCACATTCCCTACTATGGCAGAGAATGACACTGCCTGGGACCTGGTCCATGCTATCCTCCCACCCTATATCTTCACCCTCAGTGTGGTGGGAATTCTGGGAAATGCCTTTGTTCTTGGCGTGTTCCTGCTTCAGAGGGCCAAGTGGAGCGTCCCGGAAATTTACCTGGGCAACCTCGCGCTGGCTGACCTTGTGATGCTGGCCCTGTTGCCCTTCTGGGGCGTCAACGTGCTCAACGACTACAACTGGCCGTTTGGGGAATTCATGTGCATTGTGGTCAGCCTCTCCCTCACCACCAACATGTACACCAGCGTCTTCCTCCTCGCCATGATCAGCGTGGACCGCTACCTGGCCCTGGTGCAGACCATGAAGGCCCGTTGGCTGCGGCGGACATGCTACGCCAAGGCGATCTGCGCCGTCCTGTGGGTCCTCGGCGTGGCCGTGTGCGCCCCTGTGCTGCCCCACAGGAAGCTGGAGTACGACCCCGAGTACAGCGTCATGTCCTGCTTCCTCGACTACCCGCACGACTCCTGGAGGGTGGCTCACCACGTGCTGCTCAACCTGATGGGCTTCGCCCTGCCTTTCCTGGCCATTTCCTTCTGTAGCGTCAACGTGGTCAGAGCGCTGAACCAGAGGAGGGACAACGCGTGCAGCTCGGACCGGTCGGACAGGAAGGCCACGACACTGGTGTACGCCGTCACGCTCTTCTTCCTCGTCTGCTGGGGTCCGTTCCACCTGTTCACCTTCTTGGACTTGCTGTGCGACTTCCAGGTGTTGGAGGTGGCCGAATGGCAGGAGGTGACGGCCATCGGGAACCAGTTTGCGACGTACTTCGCCTTCCTGAACAGCAGTCTGAATCCAGTGCTGTACGTCTGCACCGGGCAGTACTTCAGGAGGAAACTCAGCGAGATCTATCGCAGATATGAGCGCTCCAGAGGATCGGACGTGACCACGCAGCGGTCAGTTGTGTCGACGCTTCTGCACAAAACGGATCACATCAGGCCTGTTGTCTAATAAAGTTATCAAGTGAGTAGAGCATGATGCGAGCTGGGTAGTTAGGGTGGGTTTTCAGGCCAATAGGTGTACAGTGAAAAATAACTTAAAGTTTATTTCAATCTGTGGGCCCTAATTTGAATGATGGGCAAAGTGTAAACTTTTATGTCTAAGTCTAACTGAAGCTAATTTAATAACGAGGCAAAATCCATTTGCTAATATAAAACCATGAAAAATATCCAAAGCATGAACATCAAGCATGCCTGTTATTTAAATTAGATTCTTGTGACAATTTACTCTTTATTAACAATGGACCCTTCTGTAATAAAGAGTCAGAATAAATATTTTTTCCATCATTTATTATTTTTTTGTTGTGAGTGTTTTTAAGTCTTTCAGGAGCATGCTAGCTTATCTCTCCTGGCTGTTGGAGGGGTGGAGAAGAAGCACAGATGTGTGCGCTTCTGTAAATAGTTTCATTAAAGCCAAAGCTCAGCGGCTTTATGTGACAAAGTGCAGGGCCTCCGAGGGGAAGCTTGCTGTTTGAGCTGTACAGAGATCACGGTATCTTAAAACAGATCTTAAACCTCATCCTATGTTTATGATCACTCCTCCACATCCTGCATATTTGACTCAGTCTCTCTCAAACTCGTGTACTTTCACTACTTGAAAATTCAGATAGGCCAGATTCTCTCCCCTTAATAAACCACAACCATAGAATGATACTGTATAGAACAGATATTCTTGTATTCCTGTCCTGAAAACAGGACACAAGAAGAAACATACAAATTATAATATATAATATATAAAATTTGTGAAAATGTATCTTAAATCTCTCTGTATAGGTGAACAGCTGTAAGTACTGTTATTAAATAAAACTTCTATGGAGAATATGAAACATTTGTCTCTAAACAAATGTAATGTGTTTAACAGTGTTGTTGTGCTCTTCTGTTTGGACAGATCCACAGAGGCTGTTCAGCATGTTTAACCAGAACGCTGATCAAAGTGTAAATTATAGGTCAAAGGGGCTGCCACCTTGTGGGCAGTATGGTGGAGTGCGCCATCATGCCAATGCTACTCTGCACGTATGTGATAAGAACTTTTCACGTGTTGTTTTACTCTTTTGGGAAGATAAGCTTGTCTATGCTGTCACAGATTAGTTCATACCTTTTTACTCAAGTACTTAGAGTTGTGCAAGATCTCTCTTATCTTCATATACAAAGTGATGTGGCGAGCCAGAGTAAGCTTGTGAGATGTCTAATATTTTAGCTTCCTGTTTCCACTGTCTGTGGTTGCTGAGGCACACAAACAAGAGCATCAGTGCAATAACAGCACAAGAAAACTAGACCAATTAATGGTTTGTATGCTGGTGAAAGGCAACACAAAACACTCAACATAATTGCATTGGGAGAGTTTTTTTAGAAACGGTCTAGTCTGTGTTTGTGTTTCCTTCCTGTGCACTCTTCTCCATTCATCACAGATAAGAGTGATATGAGTAGGGTTTCCCACTGTAGGCGTTCTATGTACACTACTAATATTACTACCAGCAGTGGTGTAGTCTACGTAGAACGCAGGTATACGCCGTATACCTACCTCAAAATTTTGGTTATTTCAGTATACCCACTTAAAATTAATTTTCATTTCATTAGTTTCATCAACGGCCACTTCTCATGGAAGCCTTGTAATTTAACAACACAACGATATTACACTTTACAATATTCATTCAGAGATTGCGGCAGTCAATCTCCCATGGATTCTCCGTCAGTTGTTTCCAGATATGAAACCATGCAGCGTTGACCACTGGCACTGCTTTCTATGGGGACGAATGGCTGAATGTCAGATCACCGCCATGTTTAACCGGTATTAAATATTGCCAGCATCAATCACCCTTCCCCCCGACCCCGAGCTGCCAGGTTAAAGCAGCAGCATAGCAGCGTTCCAGGTTTTTAGTTGGGGACGATGAGGATGGCCAGGCGCAAAGGACAGCAAGACCTTCGGAACTTTTTTAATAAGGTTGCCCGACCTGATGTTTCCGAAGGTAAGTTAAAAGTCAAAAACATCATTCACGCTTTTTATGAGACTTGTATTGCTACCAAGTTACCCTTCTCCCCACTAATTGTCGCATATGTGGAAGGGGGGTTTGGGGGTCCTCCCCCAGAATTTTTTTCATTTGTTTGATGTGATTTCCTGTATTCTGGTGCATTTTGGTAGCTTAGAAATCTAGACACACCCTAGCGGCATCAAATTACATTTGCTTCCAGGGCTAGTCTAGCAACTCTCCGTTGGCTTGTGAGCTCGAAAAATTAAACTTCTATCAGGCCAATCAAATCGTCTATAGAGTCGTTAGGGGGCATAACATAATGATTGATGGCAGAGTTGCAGCGGTTTGGCTTGAATTCCTGCTACTTGAAAACAAAGAAGATGGATATTGCTGTTGGCCAACAGTGTAACCACGAGTTAAGCTTGTTTTGAGATGGCAAAAGTTTGAACTAGCCAACTAGCTCGCTGGTGGGAAAGCATGGGACTCAGTGCTGTCTATTGCGTGCAGAGGGAATTTGAAAGACAACCGATTATCCCGCCCCTCGAGCACTGCGAACGTTTTAATGTGGGTCTGGCTCGTCAGGCTAGCATTTTGGGGATGGCCAATACTAAATTCAATCAGATTCATAGCCTACATCCTGATGTGTTGATATTGAGGCAATGATTCCATGCAAAGGCTTGGGCTTCAGGGCCCCCTGACACCTTGGGCCCCTGGGTCTGGGCCCGGAAGGCCCGTGCAGTAATCCATCCCTGGGACCAGGGTCTCAGAGTTAAATGAATGATTGGTATCAAAGGGATCTAGCCTACTACTAGGACCATGGGCGTCGGAGGCATTGTGAAAGTGGGTGGGACATTTCAGAGAGGGGGGTATGGGGTCCTCCCCAGAAATTTTTTTTTTGGACTAGATGCAATTTCCTGAATTCTGGTACATTTTAACAGGTTATTTAGATACTTCTATATAACAAAATAAAGCCAGCCTACTGAAATTAATAAAAAGTAAATCATGCATAATTTAAAACTAACTCAATATAGGCTACTTGGCTGCATAATAAGGTTTCCATTACAGCACATGAGCGTTCAATGAGCGATGAAAGCAGATGGTTTGTTTGAAATCCCGACACTCTTTCAACTACATGGAGCGTAATAGTGATCATCAAATACCACCCCAGATTTCAGTGCCCATCAGTCCCAACATTTAACAATATAATCAAACAGTCAAAAGTAAATTAAATATCAAACTAAACCGTGAATCCAATGAAAATGACAATGAAGCACTAAACAGATGCTGAAAACAGCACTGGTATTTCAATACGGCAAAAGTGAGGGGTCCAAACTAACCATTTTAAAAGTGGGTGGGTGTTTTGTAAGAATTTAAGAAATGTTTGTATATTTTAACTTTTAAATGCATCAATCAGGTGCA
The DNA here is from genome assembly GCF_017589495.1 of Alosa alosa. Classification (NCBI taxonomy): domain Eukaryota; kingdom Metazoa; phylum Chordata; class Actinopteri; order Clupeiformes; family Clupeidae; genus Alosa; species Alosa alosa. The sequence goes on from NC_063207.1 coordinate 24,772,226, forward strand.
CTTTCAAAATAAATTCAGAGGTCAGACTTGCTTATTTTTATGGAAATATTTGTGCTGTAGCCTGAGCTATTTTGCACTTCAGAATTATAACCATGCACTCACAGGTGGAATAGTTAGGGTGATATTGCAATAAGTTCACAACCACAAAAACATATGCTACATTTCACAGTTTAGAAATGTTAAAAAATGTGTTGACATTTCAGCACTCCATGAAATTATGCAGAAGTGGTCACCTGTGTTATTCAGCTAGTTTATTTAAGATAATATATTGGTCATTGTAATGGCCATAGCCTATAGCCTACATGCTATTCCTTTTTCAGGATGTACCCATATCTGCATGATGTGAATGTTTGCATATGGCTTATGTCAGGCTTTATATAAATATTTGTGTCTCGTTATTTGATTTTCTTCATATTTTTGCATTAATGTCACTAGGAAGCATGGTAATATAAATATATTCATTTATCTGTAATGGGATTGGCTGGAACCTGACAATATAAGAACCACGATAGTGGGATAATCTATGGCTGAGCAATTTACAAAAATGTATGTAGGCCTACTGACAAATAGTTTACATTAGAATACATTATAATTTCGCCCCAATGAGGCTATGTAGAAATGTGTTGCAATTTCAAAACCGGATTACTCAGGAACCACTTATTGCACAAAGGCATGTTTTACAATATTCGTATTCGGTACGGTTTGCTGTTTATTGTGATATTGGGTTTGCCACGTGTTGTGTGAAGGGTTAGTAAAATATAAATGGGTAATGGGTGTGCACTGTGTGCAAAATGCAAATATGATTAGCCTAAATTGCACGTCGGTTCAATGTTAATTTTCTCGCGAACCATATATCACAACTTGGCGCTAATAATAGCTTAGATTCCGCACGTTCACCTGATGTGTGATATCATATGTACTGTATAGGTTTAGTTTAGTTGAACCTCATCTGCCAGGTATTTGACCTACCAGGTTGACACTTCAGCGTAAAAAATACTCAATAATACTCAAAGCATACCTGAAGCCGGGGAAATGCGGGGGGAATGCGCCTGGGACGGCTTCTGAAGTAGCATCGCAAATGAGAGAAAATTTATAAAATTCCACAGACAGGGGGTGCTCTTGAACCCTCTCACCGTCTCTGAAAGCATAACCGTGTAAATGTAGATGGCGTGTGTGGCGTGTGAGTGTGTGAAACCAATCAAATGCGTGTGTCTCACGGCCAATGCGTGAGAGTTGGCACATATGCCTTGAGCAAGGCACCTAACCCCTCACTGCTCCCTGAGCGCCACTGTTGCAAGGCAGCTCACTGCTTTAGGTTAGTGTGTGCTTCACCTCGCTGTGTGCTCTGTGTGTCTCACTAATTCATGGATGGGATAAATGCAGAGACCAAATTCCTTGTATACGCAAGTATACTTGGCCTATAAACCTGATTTACATTTACATTTACACTGTTTTGTAGCTCTAACCAACTCTAATAGATCATAATGGAACATTTTTGGTATAGTTTTAGCTTTCCATATACACATACATCATTGTTTTTGGTATGTTACCCTCTTCCTGCTCAGTTTTTCCAGATATTGTACCTATGGTGACTGTGGACATGAGGATATGGGCAGATCATATTATCAGATCTTTTTCATGAAGGTAGGTGCTGTCATTTGTTTTCTGTGTGTGACAAAACAACTGTATCGCTCACAGTTATCAGCTGTTTCCAGAACAAATGTAAATACCACGGTATACCTAAAGGTTAAACAACCTAACGTCTTATGCATTTGAGGAAATTTCCATATAAATCCTATTGAGCCAACATAAAACACATTTGGTTATCAAATATCTGACCCATGTGTGACCATAGGTCGACCCCATGGTGAAGTAAGGAGGCTAAAACAGGAAATAAACAAATAAACAGGAAATGCTTCATATAGAGCTTTATCAAGGCATCCAAAGTGCTTTAAAGTGAAAGGGAAATCCCTTGCTAACCCCCATCAATGTGTGGCATGTGTCTGGGTGAAGCACTGCAGCCGTCATGGAACACTCACCACACAGCAGCTTGAGGTTGAGAATGAGGGAATGAGCCAATTACAGTAGGGGATGATTAAATGGCCAGCTTGAATTAGTCAGGTTGGGAATTTTAGCGAGAATTCTACACTCACAATACCCACTAGCTTACTTGTTACCCACTAGGCCCTTGTTTTCACCCAGATGCTTGCTCATTTTGGAAAACCTCACGAAAGAAATAGCAGAGGATTATGACCTCTGAAACAAATAGACTTGTGATTCACTAAATAAGGGATTGCTGACTTTAAGACGTCACCCCTCCAGTGCGGTTTCAAGCGTGAATTTATGGACTGTATATCTTTGAATGTGTGTGGTCCCTGCTCAATCCAATACAGCTCCTCAGCTAACACAAATCCCACAAATGTTTTGGGATATATCTAGAACATGATTTACATGTGTTAGATTTGCATGGTCCCATCCATGCTTGAAATACTTGTCCAGTCAGTGAGAGTCACAGCCACGATGAAGCCGGACGTGTTTTTCAATGCCAGCAATGCCAGCATGCCTAAAAACTGTGACAAAGTGGATTTAGTGGACCGGTTCATGTACCCGACTGCATATTCAGTGTTCTTTATCATAGGATTTCCAGCCAACTGCCTTTCCTTTTATGTTGCCTACCAACTGATGCAAAAGGGCAACACCATAGCAGTGTACCTGGTCAACTTGTCTGTGTCTGACCTCCTGTACACCATCACGCTGCCCGTGTGGATTGAGCTTTCCCTTGGATGGCCAGTGGACAGCACGCTCTGTAGCCTGATCACGCTGATTATGTACAACAGCTTCTATGTGGGAACCGGGCTGCTGTGCTGCATCTCAGTGGACCGTTACCTGGCCGTGTTCTACCCTCTCCATTTCCTGTGGGTGAGGGAGTTGCGCACGGCCACGCTGGTAAGTGCCGTGGTGTGGGTAGCTGAGTTCTTGGTGCATGCCAGCCTCCTGGCCCACTCCGGTGCCCTGGAGTCCTTCTCTGCCTTACGTCTGTGCGAGGAGAGGATGCCCATGCATCCTGCGGATGCCATTGTGGCAATCGTTCGAGCAACGCTTGGGTTCCTTCTGCCTTTGCTCTTGATGATCTTCTGCTTCTGTCAGATCATGAGAGCCCTCAACAACAGTGCCTCACTGGAGAACGACGAACGCAGTAAGATCCGGAACCTGCTGCTCCTTTTGCTCATCACCTACATGGTGGCGTTCACCCCATATCAGCTCGTCATGGTCTTGCGTGCAGGGCTGGAGCCGGTAGGAAACTGTGGCTATGCCACCCTCCTCAGAGACTACTACATGGTGTTTGTCGCCACCACCACAATTAACAGCGTGGCAGACCCCATAATCTACTGCCTTATGAGCCAGAGCGCCAAGACAGAACTGAAAGCCATGCTGAGGACTGGAAGGGTGACACTGAGGAAGCTCCAAACAAAAGACACGTCCGATGCCTCTGTTGCATAACTGCTCTGCCAAAGTAGTTTCACTGAAAGGGAACACTGTCATTTTTGATTGAATTGTTTATCTGTGCATTTTTATGTCTTATAATAATACATGTAAATTGTGAGATACTAAATTAATGAACCACTAAACTATAAGCAACAGACATGGAATTGTCCTGATCAGTTTCCTTTGTTTATAATGGACTTATTCTTGGGTTACCACTGCTATGTAAGGTTACACTTTACTTGAAGGTATCTACATAAGAGTGACATTAGAGTCATGAACGTGTCACAAACATTATAAACAAGTCATAAACATTTATGACATAGGCCTAACGCTTCTGTCATTAAGTGTCATTCGGTTTTTGTCATGACAAGTTGGGTTTAGGGTTAGAGTAAGGTTTAGGGTTAGAGCTTTAGAGCGTTAGAGGTTAGAGAGAGAGGGTTAAGCTTAGGGTTAGGGTTTATGTGTCATGACAGTGTTGTGTTCATGACAGTGTCATGTCACTCTTATGTAGATACCTTCAAGTAAAGTGTTGCCTATTTACTGTAACTATGCTGTTTCCAATATATTGTGATGCAATTAAAATGTTTACTGAGCATTAACACTTTGCTGAGATGTTGCTCCAGTATAGATTATGCCCTTCCTGTTCCTCTTTCTTTCACACCATGAGCGTAGTTTCTTGCCATCACACAAGAGCCCTGCTTCCTGTTTCGTGAAATGCACAAGACAAGCTGTAAAGCAAAGAGGGTGCTACCAGTAGTGCCATAGTTCGAGATAAATAACAAATATCTCAGTGTATGATTGTATCCTATGGTTGCTGACTGGATGGAATACCTGGAACACTTGCATCTTAAAAATTATTTAAGCAGACCACTTATGGTGTGATGAAAGTCCAGCTGACAGTGTAAGTAAAACATATTTTAAAATAGTATTCATGAACAGATGACCTGCTTTGTAAACATGTGAAAATCAATTTGTTTACTGATAATCAGGCCTGTTAGGAATATACACATCCTCTATGTACAGGTGCATCTAAAAAATAGAATATCATGGAAAAGTCCATTGCCCTGCCCAAGACTGAAAGATTTTTTGACTTAATTAGCTGATTAGAGCTCTTCTCAGGTTGATAATTTTGTATTATAAATTCTTTATTCTGATATTTTGTGATTTTGGATTTTGGATTTCCATGAGCTGTAAACCGTAATTATCAAGATTAAATTAATCAATGTTGAAACAAAAAATGCTTGAATTATTTCACTTCATGTATAATGGATATAGATCATATGACAGTTTCACTTTTTGAAATACATTTACAAATTCTCCATTGTTCTTCCATGATACTTAAATGTTTTACATGCACCTGGGGAAGCTACTTGATACACGAATGTTATACTTTGGTACTGAAGTGTGACGTTCCATTTCCATGACGGCAGTATCACTTGATCTAAACAAAGTTTCAAAGTGGCTTAAATAGCATTGAATGTAGACATGTGGCATCATTTCTAGCTAATACATTGTTTTAAATGCAGGCTATAGACATTTCAATGTGTTTTACCTGCTAGGCAGCAGATTAGCCACATAACACAGATTCCCTGGCAGGTGTAATTGAAAGAAACAAAATTCCAGTGGATATTTCATGTCTTATCAAAGGCTGACGGCTGTTGAGTGAAGTTTTTTGCCTCAAAAATAAAGACATGTCCATGAATTTAAGGATTTTAACCACATGCTGTGCAGTTACATGCAGGTGTCTTTTACGGAGGAAACCCATGCTAAAATAAAACTCTGTAGTAACAAATTTGATCGTGTTGGCATGAATATATGTTGCAGTATGTGATTCCTACAGTGTAAAAAAAATATAGGCCTAACGTCTTGGAAATGTTGTAAAATTATTTAAATAGATTAAGAAAGCCACCACTATCGTGACTACTATGGTTAGATTGATTTGTTTAGATCCAATGAAATTTCTGCCTTGACAACTCTACGTCATGGCTTTGGTACTCTATTGCTTTTGTTATTTGTTACACAATAAATGTAGAAAGTAACACAAGTTGCGTTGTTTTTTAACACATCTCTGTGTCCAGATAGGGACGACACAGTTTGTGTTCTTTCAACACATGCCACAGGCCACCCATAATAAAATCATACAAATGTCACATGCCATCTGAGTTTACTTGTGCCTACTTGTTCAGAAGTCATAAATAAACAACAACAAATATTATTTGTGGCAAAGTGCAAGGAACACCAGCATGCATTGCCCATCAGACACTTGCCTTTTAGAAAGTATTGTCCAGGCGGGGTATTGTATTAAGCAGGATTGTTTTGTTAGCCTGGTATCTTCTAAAACAGCATGCAAGATGCAATAATTTCTCTATTTGTTCATAGCAATAATCAAGTTTGTTAGCCTGGAGATTCCAGACCCAAATCCAAAAGATTAATGGTCTGGCCACGAATAATGTAATGGCCCAACTCGAGGGGTCGGCACCAAGCATGCATTAGAAAATCTCACTGCTCGCAATTGGATAACACTATACGACCAATGTTTACTGACTGATTCCGGACTTTGACGCAATTGGATAACACTACGACTGTCATCTGTTTAGCTCGCCTCTGGCCCGCCTATATCAGCTACACAGATGTGATTGGTTCCCCGCGATGCAAGGGGCAAAAGTAACATGCATCATTACTCATTGCCAGAGTCTCTCGCTAAGCAAATTGATATTGTGCTCCCGCGAGAACTCTGGATTCCCAGGGTACTAGTTTGTGCATCCACCAAATAAAGTGTGTGGTGCTGGCTGCATACATAGATTTCTATGCAACGTCACGAAAACATGCGTGCGCAACCAAGAGACAGAAAGCACCATAGAACAGCATAGAGCAATGCAAAAGAGCAAAGGAATAAAATGAGTTTTTGTGCTGAAAACTGCACCAATTCGAAATCATGATGGTTAGAGAATGTTAAATATGTTCAATATCCCTAACGGAATGCATGTCTATGTTACGATGTTATATTAATAATGCAAATGAACGGCAAACTTTGACATATAGTCTGAAATGAAATGTTATTATCATTGAGACAACAGGGGTATACAAAAAAATCCGATTGTAGCTTACAGCAGCCGACTATTTAGGTTAAGTTTATAACGTTGTAGACGGCCATCAAGCGTCTTCTGCCTCACGGCTTCGCGCGCATCTAGTTTTGTTGGTAAAAGGGAAACCCGTGTATAGGCAAGCAAGACTCATTCACAAAGTGAATAGAGTCTGGTCATTAGCGATTGGGAATCGTTTACAATGTTAGCATGGTGACGGGCATAAACATAGTGTTAACTTTGATCTCATTGGTCCAAACCAATCACATTGATCAGGGGTTCCTGATGTTATTTCCTACTTCACCTAAACTTTACAAACTGACAAAAAACAGCGTTGGTAGCAGGGCTGTCAAAGGAGTTTCAATTACAGTGAAGATGCAATACATAATTAAGTAAAATTGAAATAAAAGATTGTACTGCTATACTACTATAACTGTAGTTTCTGTAGCTAATTGCACAAACATGGAAAAAAATACTCCATTTCCCAGCAAAATGTAATTAAACTGTCAGTTCACTACTCCCAACATTGTTTTTATGTAATGAGAGAGTATTAATTGACAATCAAAAAAGTGAAAGTGAGACTTGTCTTGTCTTTGTCTTTATTTGGTAGAGAAAACATGAATAACTGTACGCTGAATTCCAGCACTGACGATTGGGATCCCCCTGAAGAGATGAAGAAATCCTTTGTCTTTCTGCACATCGCCGTTATAATTTTTGGTTTCCCCTCCAACTGTTTCTCAGTGTTCGTCTCCTACCAGCACATAAGACAGGGCAATGAGCTGGGAGTCTACCTAATGAACTTGGCCCTGGCAGACCTCTTCTTCATCATGATGTTACCCATCTGGACGGACTACTCATTGAATGACGACTGGCGCCATGGGGGCACTGCTTGCACTGCGTGTGTCTTCCTGTTGTTCACCCACTTCTATGCCAGCGTGTCTTTGTTGTGTTGCATCGCTGTCGATCGTTACCTGGCCGTGGTTCACCCCCTGAAGTACCCTTTCATCCGAAATCTGGGACCAGCCATGGGCATCTGTGTGCTTTCGTGGACCTGCAGTATAATCTTCAACGCCGCCACTGTGTCCACACCGAACGTGTATGACGCAAAGTACAACATCTGCCTGGACACCTTCCCTATACATGACACGCAGAGGCAAGTCAACATTGCTCGCTTTTTCATGTGGTTCCTCGTGCCATCTGTGCTGGTCGGGTTCTGCTACTGGAAGATCAGTGAAGAGGTGCGGTCCAATCGCGCCACCGAGAAACAGGAACGTCAGCGCACGTGCCGGCTCCTTAGGTTGGTCCAGCTAACCCTGGTCATCTGCTTCGGCCCCATCCACATCATGCTTCTGCTGAGGGCTTTGTTGGAGGACTGCCAAACACTACCCTGGCTATACTACCCCTATAAAGTGTCCGCGGCCCTGGCCACCCTCAACTGTTTGGCCGATCCTCTGCTCTACTGCTTCATCACCCGGTCAGGGAGAGCCAGTGTCAGCAAGGCTTTCCTGTTCCTTCAGAGGAAGAGCATGGGCAACAGCTCAGAGGGAGAACTGAAACAGCAGTTTCACAACCCTTAATTACAGTAGCAATAGACTTTCACCATGGCCTGGGTGCAGGCCACTAATGGGTGCCATGCTGTGCAGTGGGTAGGTTCTTAACTAACTTGACTAACTTGAGCCTCTTTGTTAGAATGTATGTATCTTCTGCCTTTACATTTGTTTAGCCTTATTCTTTGAATATTTTGGCATCATTAAATAAATATTTATTTGAATAAAATATTTATTTGAAGTAAATATTTATTTGAATAATAAGCTGTTGAAAAACTACTGCAATAGTCTCTATTCAAGAGAGAAACTGTTTTGAAAGAGACTTTCTTCATGAGCTGCAGCAACTTGTGAAAACCAGAATTTTATTTTTTAGCATGTAGCAATTCATCATCTTGAGGTCTTTCCGGGTACAAGATGGTTTACACTCATAGTCCAAAAATAGACCCCTACTGTACTGGGGTTACCCTTTCAGATCGTGAAATGGAACATTTTTATCTTCGTCATACCTCATCCTGAAAGGACTTCTTAAAGACTGGCTCTGCAGTATCAAGAAAAGGGTGCTCGGAGCAAATGTGGTTTAATGGTTCAAAATAAATGCTACATAAAGCAAGAAACTGAGCAAAATGCTTGAAACTCCTTCATTCATTTGAGTGTGGAGTTATGTTGTGCTGGTGTGAGCCCACTAGATGGTGCCAATCTTGCATCACATGCCAAAATAACGCTCAATGGTGTTGTAAGCCCCCACCATCGACTTCAAGGCAGCGCTGCGAACCTTGACTTCAAGGCACTAACCCTAACTCTAACCCTAAACATAACCCGTGCCTAACCCCAATGCCTTCAATGCAGCACTGCCTGGAAGACGACGTTGGGGGCTTAAAACACCATAAAACCAAAAGAACCTCTTCCACCTCAACCATGATAGGACCCCAAAAGACTGAAAAACAGCAATGTGTATCATTACTGCATTTCAGTGAACCTTTTACTGCAGGTTACATACATGCAACATCTCATTCTCACAACACGGAGTATCTGAATGCTGAAGTTTTACATCATGAGACAGAGGGCATCTTTTGATGAATACACAAAATTAACATTGTGACTGGCCTTTCAAAAGTAGTGTCTTTAGTACTGTGTTTCTTTCAGACATATTTGTAAAATCATTACAATTTTACAATTTTAGACTGATTTCCTCAGTTTTACTTCTACTTGATCCATTAAACTCTTTGTTTGCTTCAATTCCAATGTAATGTTTTACCTATTCTAAAATATAAATGTTAAAAGATATTTTTTTCATATATAGAATAATTTATTTATAGCATCACTAAATGTTTAACGCTATATTGTGTATCATGTGGGACAAATACGATCAAGTGGGACTGAATGGGCAGTGCATATGGAGTGAGGATTGTCTCAAAATGATTTAAATATATATAAAAGGATATATATATATACATATACATACATTTATAAATATCCAAATACAAAATACAAATATAAAAATGTGGCATACAAATAAATAAACAAATTTATATAAATAAACGTGTCTTTGTAGATATATTTTCGAGATTTGAAAATAAATATGCTTGACTTTGTATTTGGAATCTGCATTTGTGAATCTCCTTTTTGCTTTTATGTCGATGACGTAATTTTGAGACATTCCTACTGCACACCAAGATCCACAAATAAATACCACTAGATTTAAATGCGAAGATGTCTGTTATCAACTAATAGTAACTGAATCTTTCCGACGCTGTTTTCCCTAGTTCAGTTCAGTCAAGTGGTCTATGACTAGCAGGATTAACGATATGGAAGACACTGGATTAAATGACTGGAGATGGATATCACTTTGTATCCATCTCCTACTGCGCTCTAAAATATTTGGTTTAAATGGAGATGTAGATCATCACGGGTGCGTTAATAAATCTACATTGCGGCGAGTTGACACAAATGATTCACTTTGACGAATTTATATAGTCGATTGCATTGACTAATCGTCTCAACCCTAGTTAGTTTACTTTGAGCCATGCTCTTCCTTATTTGAAACACCTTTGAAAACAGAAGATTGATTTAGGGTGTTTGGAAATGAATGTTAGCTCAGATGCTTTTTGAGACTTTTTGTGGTCTTAATGCAACATTTTACAAAGCACTGACAGGGCCACCAAGAACTGTGAGCAAATCAACAGCAGAAATGTCCCAGCCCGGTGTTTAAGATGCATCATAGACAGGTTATCTTTCAGGTATATTTCCCATTAGCAAACAATCGCGTTAGCAAACGCGTTGTGGCTAACTCACTTAGCTCCTGTTAGGCTATGGTCAGAAAAGAATGAGATGACAGTCGAAAGATACAATTACAGTGCTGTTATCAATTTGTTTGGTATAACCGCATTTGGTTTTCCACAAATACACCACCAATCAAACTAGCCTCCATTACTCAACCAATGCTAACGGTAACATTATTTTACCTAGGCTATTCATATAACATTTAGCCTGTATTTGATTGTATTTATTATTTTAACTGTAGCCCTTTTTGTTTTTGTGCCTTCCTGTATTTATTTATTGCACTTTACTGTGAAGCACTTTGGTGTGGCTAAGCCATCTGTAAATGCTCTATATAAATAAAATTGACATTGACATTGACAATAACGTACCCGCAGTAAAAACCAAGCATGTCTGATAAACATGGCTTCAAGAAGAAATGGCAATTACATTTCATGTGAAAATAATCCTACCCTTATTAGACATTCTTTGCCGTAAACAACATAAATCAGCCGGTTTTAGAAAAAACCCCGCACTTCTACCTGCAGTTAGGTCTTGCTGCAACGCTGCGCCATCTAGTGGACAAACTATAACGCCAATACTGGAAGCCTAAATGATGATGAATATTCGGTTTTTCTTTAGGCCTACTGAATTTGTAATTATGTATCGGCCGTTATAATTGCCGATACCGATAGTATGTGCGTGCCTGTGTGTGTGTGCATGAGTATATGTGTGCATGCGTGTGTGTGTGTGTGTGCATGCGTGTGTTTCTGTCTGTGTGTGTATGTGTGCGTGCGTACATGTGTGTGCATTTGTGCATGTGGATGTGTGTGTCTGTGCCTGTGGATGTGAGTGTGTGTGCATGCATGATTGTGCCACGGTTCAGGTAGTTATTTAGGAAAAACTGCATTTTTTGCAATCCCTATAATACCTATAATACCTTCGATACCTATGCTAGCAGCGGTCATAATAAATTGTCAGGAGGGAAATGAAATGACAAATATCTGCTATGGCAGCAAAAGGGAGGTGTATGATGGATTTGCATGCTGTCGTCCTTGACGATCTATTTGAGTTTTGATGATGTGCTTCAAGAAATAACACACAGAGCTCAGTTCAACAGATCAGTACACACTCTCCATACTTTACCACTGCACTGGGCCGCAAGTCGTTTGTGAGGACTTAAAACAGGTTCCCTAATGTATTGTGAAAACAAAGTGGAACATAGACAGGAAGTCTACCGACCTCGACTGCAAAACAGAGCAGACATCTCTGTGGGAATCAAAAAGTGATAAATAGAGGTGCCTCGTCAAAGCTCTCTTGCTCACACTGCTCCTGATAACAGAAAGCCTTTGTCTCAACTTCTACCAGAACCAGCCTAGATAGTTATAAGGCTGATGTATTAACTGAGTCATCTGAAGAAGTGGGGGCTGTGCATTCCTGTCCAACCTATACAAATCCACAAGATGATATCATGATGTTGCTAGTTGCTGCAGTGGCTGTGCACATCTGTCTGAATACTTGTTCAGACAACTTGTTCAGAGAACCAATTTGAGTGTTTGTTTTTGCCTTATTTTTAGCATCCCACTGACTCAGTTGTGGTGTAGTGATAATAGGTTTCATGACAAGTAAATGATACTGCTTGCACATGAGATGCTAGATGTTTCCTTGTTGGTTCAAGATGCAGTTAATGGCAAGGTTTAGATCACTAATTACAGGCACCAACCAAAAATCCAATCGCCCTCTTAGACCACTGTGTAAAGCATTAAATGACATATTGATATTAAACTATTAGATAAAGACTAATAGAATATCAAGAATGAAAGTTATTTTCATGACTTATCACTTAAGTAAAACCATGAACAAATCTGCTGAAAGAATTACTTCAGCATTAGAATCGCCTGAGCTCCATGTTTCAGTCAAACAGAGTAGAACGCTGAGGTTCAACAGTGTCATGAAATGAACCATGCCGTCCTAAAAGAAATTCTAAAAACTGGGAGCAGAAAGCACCATGCATTTACTCTCTGACTGCGTCCTGTGGGTGTGGGCAGGGGTGACATGTCAGCTGGAGAGTTCATCCCCGGGAACCGCTGTTGTGGCCTCTCAGAGGAGCTTTCGTCAAAAAAAAGGGGGGAGAAATCCTGCTTCCAGGATGAGGTGCGTTGCATGACACCCATCATGGCAGCTGTGCCCATGGACTATAGGGAATTGTCACATGCATTCAGGCGACCACAGACACACACGCATTCACACACACACACATTCACACACACACACATTCACACACAACAACATTCACACACAACAACATTGCCACGTGCAACACAGAGACACTGAACCAAATAAACAACAAAGTTATATATGGAAACAAGGCTCTGGAATATAAATGCTCACTGAATGCCCAGGTAATAGTGTTACGTAACTACTGTATACTAATGTGATATAAGCTAAATACAGGAGATTAAAGGAGGCAGATGTGCACGGTACAGTGTGGTGTGTTAGCATACACACATGTATGTTGATGAATGTGAATGTTTGTATCTGTATGTGCATCTCTCTGTGTGCATCTCTGTGTGTGTGTGTGTGTGTGTTTTCACATTTGTACTGTAAACCATGTTAACTGTTACAGTATGCTCTTTAGGTTTATAGACTGGGTAGAACGCCTTAGACCTTGTTGCTGTGGGTATGTTTTCCCCCCATCTCATCCTAGCCTTCTCACTAGCTCCTACCCTCCAGCTCCTTCCCTCCCTGTCTTTCCCCTGCACACACAAACACACACACACACACACACACACACACACACACTCACATACACACACACTTTTGTACGGAAGTTCTCCGAAATCAGGCCTGGCTGCTGCTGTGGCTGCCAACATTGCTATTAGATATGAGATGAGTCAGCCCAACCGACAGCTACGTCTGTCACGGCGGAGGCAGAATCACTCCAATAATGACTCACAATAATGATGGAGGGTAGGGGGGCAGGGGGGCAACTCATCTCAACTCATCTCTCTCAAGTACTTCTTCTGCGGTTCAAACCATCCCATGGTGACACAGAAGTCACTTTGAAAATAGACAATGCCTGTTTCCACAGCCAACAACAAAGTGTCTTTTCGAGACTGTTACCGTCGCTGTCACGGGCGTCGCCTACTTTCTCTTCCCTTCTTCGTTGACATGTGTCAGCTGTGCGACTTTCTTTACCCTACATATTTTTTTTTCTGGAAAGTGCATGATGTGGGAACCAACCGCTTGGCTTTTCACAGAACCCGGGGGCCATTTTTTCCTCACCTCTGACCTGGCGCCCGTCACCTCTCGTGTGGCGTTGTGCTCCTCGCACGCACATCGCACGTCCTCCTTCCCCTCCCTGGCCACGCATCTGGCTCCTTTTGAAGTGGTGCTGGGGACGGAAGTCTGTTGCACTGGGTGTCTTTCCCCCCAGGCTCTTCCTCTTTCCGTTTCCACCCAGCAGAGAACGCTTGTTGTAAGATGTATACAAACTTCCAGCCTGCCTCCGCAGCTGCACAAACCTGCACCATCAGCGATTTAACACAGACACACACGCATGCAAACTATCTGTGTGTGTGTGTGAGAGAGAGAGTGAATGTGTGTTTAAGAGAGAGTGAAAGTGTGTGTGATAGAGAGTGAAAGTGTGTGTGAGAGAGAGTAAAAGTGTGGATGTGTGGAGACCATGGTGTTTTTGAGGCCTTGACTAAGTCAGACTTTAGACTGTTTGTCCCTGTGCCTCTCCAGACTCCTACTCCCTCTTGCCAAAAATTTCAACAACATTGAAAAACAGAGTGGGAGGGATATGCGTGGTACGCTTCAAATAAATGACAGTTTCCATGGTGATTCCACTGCAAACTGGCCCCATGTTTTTACGGCATGTTGCAGATGCCCAAGGAAGCTTTTAAAGAATATCAGCTTTTACACTAATGGACTTTTCCTAATGCAACACTGGCTTCACTCCTGAGCAAGGATAAATGACTATGAACTCAATCTATCAAGTGGTGTCAATCAAGAGCTTCTTGATCATATAACCAAAAGTGAGCTCAGTGGGAGAGAGCGCTATTGGAAACAGGATGGGCCATGCAGAAACACAATTAAGCTCATTTGCAGCTCACAACTCATTTACACACATTTAATCATACAAGCAAGACAAAGAAAGCAGAGAGAGAGAGAGAGAGAAAGAGAGAATGAGAGAGAGAGAGAGAAAAAAAATTAGTAAGATCTATAGGTTTAATTGCTGTATAATTTCTCACTGCTTTTTGATGGTGCATTTGCAGGTATTTGTGGTATTTTGTAAGTACATGTATGAAATGGAATAAACTGCACAGCCAAAGCAACACTGCTTCAGGTTAAAATGAATTTCTTTCATCCTTTTCAAAATTATTCATCTTCATTAAGAACAATTAGGTGCATTGAAATGCTTTTTACAGATGTGCTTTCAGTGAGCTTTGAAGTCTTAACTAACAGGTATGTGAAAGCTGAACATTCATGATGTTTTTGGAGGCAAAATCATTTGAAAAGTTACATGAAGGTTACATTGAATATTAAAAAGGACTGCAAGTGTTCAACCGTCAACTGCCTGCTATTGAAGAGTAAGTAATTCACTCATATTGGTATCATCAGAAATGAAAGAAGAAAGAAAAGAAAAGAAAGTAGAAAGTCAATAATACATCCCTCCCGTTTGACAAACACTAATTTGCACCTTACACCATTCTCCGTTCCAAGTCTAGCTAATGCACCTGAGAGAGGAAAGCACTATGATGTAATACTTTCATGTCTATTATGGCCCACATGGGCTTGTTTACAGTCCGACTGGCAGGAGGGCTGCACTGCGGTCTTTTCGTCGTTAACTGCAGACAGGACGTAAACATGCTCATGGCCTGCCCTCCACGTTGCAATGCAAGTTTACGCTGTTGGGGGTGGGGGTTATGTGGGGGTTGTGTGGAGGTTGTGTGTGCTCACGTGCTCCCATCCATCATGAGTCATCAATAAGACAACAAGACGTGGTAGACAGGTGGAGGTTGCATCAACCTTGGAGGCAGCCCTGTTTCTAATAGATAGCTACTCTAATAGAGAAAATGTATCGCTCCTCCTCCCTCTGTCTCTTTCGGTCTTCTCCTCTCTTCCCTCCCTCCATTACCACCCCACCCCAACACTCTTCTCTCTATCCAACTATCTTCTTTCCTCTCTCATCACCATTGCTGTCTTAGTCTTTGTCATTTGGTCTCTCGCACGTGCTCACTATGCTCCTCTCCCTCTCTCTCCTCTCATTGCCTGTGCTTTGATTAATTTCCTGTCGCGTGATCGGTGAGATGGCTTCAGCTCTACGCTCCAAGTCAAATTGTATGAACCTGGCTGACCGCAAAATGATCTGCTGAGCCCTCCACCTTTTTGAAGTTAGGCTGGCAGATAGTCATGCGTACCAACCTTCCAGAGAACCAGGTGTCAGGGAACACTATTTATCATCCATTACATAATGTTGCTTTGCCCAACCCTTTTATACCAGGCTGTGAGTGGTTCTCGCATGCAACTGTAGTCTCATCACTGCATCCATTGTTTTTGTTCACACTTCAGTCTTTATTTATCCTGATAATTATGGGTTGTTATGAAGTTTGAAAAGCTTCTCTGCTTTTCTTTAAAGGTTTAGTCCATTATTTTTGGTATCGTTTTATGAAAACTGACTTTTCATAAAATAACATTTTAGAACTCACTGTGACTGTGGGTGGCACAGGGAGAAATGTGAAAGGTGTGTTCTCAAAGAAGTACGTCTTAGGACAGGGTTATTTAACATTTGGTGTTTTTCCTTTATTTCTCAAAAGGCACTCACTAAGTCTCATGTAATGCCCAACAAAAAACTATTGTGATCAACACGGCCCAAGTTGTGGCACTTTCCATCAGTATTTCAAAGCACTTAGTCAAAGTCCATCAATTTCTACACCTGCTTAGTCTACCAAAACGGCATGCAGTGTTAAATGAGACAGTTTCTGTTGTCACAGGCAATACTTCATAACAATAAGCAGCTGTTACACTGAAGAGAACATTCAGATTAGTTAGTATTGAACTGTCCAAGTATATTTTAGAAACTAAAAAGATTTGCCAATTTATTATTAATATCAAATAATTATTATTTGATATACTTGTAACAGGGGAAGACAAAAATGCCACCATTTAGAATGCTGGCAGTCCGTTATTTATCATATTTTTGTGTTTATCTAGAAAGAAGAACCACCCCTGAAACACAGGGAAAGCAGCTGACCACTCCCACAGGCCATTATTAGAAGGGGAATGGACCGCATGGAAATATCTCCCCACTTCTGATATTCTTAAGATTGGACATGATTAAATGTGATGAGATTAACTGTCTCATTTTTCCAAAAATGATAACGGTTGGCAATTCCAGCTCCCAAAGGCTTTGATTGGTGATAAACTTTAGTTCCTCCACCAGACAATGTCTGCACCCACCCTAAATGGCTTAGTTTCCAATCAAACTCAAGAGTTGTATAAATCTAAGTGATTGTGATCAAATGTATTACGATGTACAACATTTCTCAGCATGACAAGGATATGAGATATTGTATTCACAGACTGAATATTTGATCTCTTTGTATGTCTGGAACATGTGAAGACAGATAATAAAGTCGACTTTGACTTTGGCTGTTGACTTGCTCAATCAGCATGTATGCCACACAGTCAAAGCACAAGTTGACATCATCCATACACTTCTTCATGTATAGTGACAGTTAATGATGATATTCTGCCAGGTCATACTCTAGAGAACCCAAAGCCCCTTTGAAGTTGTCCTTCAAAGGAGCGATAAGCAAGTTGTCATTGGACAGTGTCTGGTGACCTTTTCACTTGTTCAGCAACAGAAATGGTGAAATGTGGGCGTGACTGACCTAATTCATAGTTCATGGTTGTCCAGTCACCATATGTCCAAAAGTAACGATGTACAAAAACAGAAAGGCACATTTTGAGACATGTCTGATCTCCTTGGCCTGAAACCCTTTCACAGTTTGATCTCTATGACATCCCTATGGCTGATGCTCTTGTCTCTTTGGCCTGAGAAGGCACAAAACCGTTCGGCACATTGAGCTTGTCAGTATACTGGGGAACGTCACTGAGGCTTGTGTCGCCCTCCTTCTCCACCCTCTCCTCCTCTTCCTCTTCCTCCTCCTCCATCTCCATCTCCTCCTCCTCTTCCTCCTCCTCCTCCATCTCTCCTCCTCCTCTTCCTCCTCCTCCATCTCCATCTCCTCCTCCTCTTCCTCCTCCTCCATCTTCCTCTCCTCCTCCTCCTCCTCCATCTCTCCTCCTCCTCTTCCTCCTCCTCCATCTCCATCTCCTCCTCCTCTTCCTCTTCCTCCTCCTCCATCTCCATCTCCTCCTCCTCTTCCTCTTCCTCCTCCTCCATCTCCCTCTCCTCCTCCTCCTCCTCCATCTCTCCTCCTCCTCTTCCTCCTCCTCCATCTCTCTCCTCCTCTTCCTCCTCCTCCATCTCTCCATCTCCTCCTCTTCCTCCTCCTCCATCTTCCTCTCCTCCTACTCCTCCTCCATCTCTCCTCCTCCTCTTCCTCCTCCTCCATCTCTCCATCTCCTCCTCCTCTTCCTCTTCCTCCTCCTCCATCTCCATCTCCTCCTCCTCTTCCTCCTCCTCCACCCATAACATAGAATTAACAAAGACAGTAAGGTGCTAGGGGCAAATCATGGATCAATCACAATCAAAACAATGACCAGGCCCCAGCCGTGGCGCAACTGGCTGGGGCACCTGAACCATACGCCGGCGACCCGGGTTAGATTCCTGCCCCTTGGTCCCTTACAGATCCCACCCCGACTCTCTCTCCCACTCACTTCCTGTCATTCTCCACTATCCTGTCAATTAAAGCCATAAAAGCCCCCCCCCCAAAAAAAATATATATAAAAAGCAATGGCCAAACTCTTACCTGTACATCGCAAAACTCATTTGTGTTGTAAAGCACATTTTCTATGGCTCTGATTTCATCGGCTCAAGTTAATGGCATACAGCCTCGTTCTTTGCTTACTAATTTAGACCTCAATACAGACCACCTTTAAAACTCCACAACTATCTTAGTTATGACTTCCATGCCTTAAGGTCTACTCATGAGACATTACATAAGATGAAGGTCAGAGGACCTTTTCCCAGCAGTCTAATGTAATAATAAAGTAATGCAATCATGGAAGGCCCCACCTCTTCCTTCGTCTTCTTGGAAAGAACTCGGAGCCAGTCTCCAATCATGCTGAGGACAGCTGCGAAGTAGGCCAACCCGACCAAGATCCAAAACCACACCAACGGCTTGTACCACTGCCTGTACTCGGTCTCACGGTCACCACCTGAGCACAAATGGTTTCAGGGTTAAGGAGCAATACAGTGAGGAATGAGGACAGCTCATTTAAGATGGTGATTCTAAAAATAGCCTGCTCCTGAACGTTTGTCTCTGCGGATTGCCAGAGACAGTGGAATGAAAATCAATAGCATTAACGGTAAGCAGGCACAGCTCTGAATTAATGGTGACTCCCCACACAAATTCAATTTGAGTGAATTTGGTTTTTCACTGCCTGAAATGATTGTGTGTTGGTTGGAGAGGCTAGTTAACACACTAAGCACACCTTCTGATATTCTATACTGTATATTTCACTTTAACATCACCAAGCAAATTGCACTCTGGGAGAGACAAATGAAAATAGTTTTGTGATAAGGCCAAAATAGAAAATAGAAAAACAATGGAACTGATTAAAATTACATTTTAGTAGGTAGCTTTATTTACAGTATAATGATAAAAAACCGCATCAGGAAATCTGGAGGGAATATAGCATAGGTATAGCCTATGCATAGCAGGGGGTCCTGCAGGAATGAATGCTATGGTACACACACCCATCTACAGAATGTTTGTTTAAGTTTACATATGGCTTTAAACAGTGTGTGCGCTGTAACATCAGTAAGCATTATTCAGTATAATTAAGTTGGAATGCTAACGTTTTGACAAACACACCAATTTTGCCTACCTTGTTCTTGCCCATCTGAAATAACTCCTTTAACTTTACTGCCTCTATCCTTTCTGTTTTTGTTGTTTAAAAAAAAAAATTATATCCATGATGGCCTTGACAACCAGCAACCATAGACAGTAAAAGAAAGCAACAAGTAGCCTAGCCTACAACTTCTGTAATTGCTGCGTTTGTGCGTTGTAATTCTCTCTCCTGCTCAAACAAAAGGTGTGCGTGTTCTGCATTAAGTTGATTTTGATAATATGTTTACAAGCTTTACTTTACAGAAAATTGTAAATAGCCTGCTGTCATGCAGTTAATGGGATACTGTGCTGAGTTGGGAAGTTATGGTTGGCCAACTTGTTGTGAATACACACACAGGGGAAAATCTCTCTCGTTGTTGAGTAGCTGATGGTACACACAGTGTGTACAGCCGTACACCTGCAGGCACGCCTGATGCATACTGTGATGTTCAAAAGTAGTATCATATGATATAAAAGATGCTTAGGGTACCAGCATTTACCTGCAACATAATCCCCTATCCCAACTGTCGTGAGAGTGATGACTACAAAGTAAATGGCCTCCAGCGCAGTCCATCGCTCATAGTTTTTGAAGGTAAGTGCCGGGAGAGCGACGAAGACTAGGCATCCCGCCAGGATGAAGAGTATGGTGGAGGTCACTCGGATCTTGGTCTGGCTGATCTGTCTGTGTCTCTGCTACAATGCGAACAACATGCATGTATTAGTTCAATGATCAATCCAGACATGAATAAATAAATAAATGAGCATTCTACTATAAGGTGTCTGGAATCTGAGAAATGCTCCATGAGTTTATTCTACTTTTATTACTCTCTCATGTCTATTGCAATAACACTACAAGGTGGTATTTTGTTCACTGTTCATCCGCACTGAAGCCTGAAATTACTTAATAGCCTTCACACTCAACATGGAAATCAAAGCCAACCACAATTACTAATTCAAATCAATAGCAAGACAAAGCTGTGTTCTAAAGCTAGTAACCAAAGCACATCAACGGCACCTTACTTTCAATGAACCTATTACAGTTAAAAGGCTCTTTAATAAATGTTAAAGTTGCCTCTGGCTAAAAGACTCATGATCAGACATCAATGAGTCTTTTAGCCAGAGTGAGTGATGAGATGAAAATAACAATGTTGGTGCCAATTATGTAGAAGCTTACCCTAAACATTCTCTCCACCTTCAAGATGCATTTCACAAAGATTGTTCCAAGCTGGTCACCAATTCCAGCAAGGAGAAACCCAAACAAAGGAATGCCAATTATGGCATAACAGATGCAGAAGATCTTGCCACCTTCTGTGCTGGGTGCAATGTTTCCATAACCTGTAGCAAAGTACATGGAATAGACATGGCAATGTTGCAGTAACATTTGCAACATCACAAAAACTCTATAGTCATACCAACTCAGACATGCAACTCTACAAAACAAAATCCATTTAAGGGGAGGTAGAAATCAATGTATATGCTAAGGGTGTATGCAAATGATGCAGAGATTAATTTGATCTCTCAATAGTGTGGGCTTAAGAGCACATGAAGGACAGACAGAGAGGGCAAACTATGCCAAACATCACTTTTCTCCCATCATTCTAGACATAATTATTATGCTCTTCTACATTATTACTATACATGACATATCAAATTACCGGTAGGTGTATATTTGCTGATCCATCAGCCTTAGGGGTGAGCTACACCATGCGCGTTACTGAAGCGTTCTGTTCGCGTATAGTCTGCTGCAACAATTAGCTGCCACTATAATCAATGGAAGTAGCTACACCAGACGTGACAGCGGCGCGTACGTTCGAAAATAAAAAAACCCAATTAATTTAAAATGGATTTTACGTGTCGCAAACGGAACGCTTCAGTTACGCGCCTGGTGTAGCTCATACCTAAATGACAAGTGTGTAATTGAGATCTACTCTCCAGATGACATGTCATGTCTTTCTCCTAAAGCTCTCAGAGGCACGTATGTAAGGGCATTCATAACAAATTTTAACATAACAAAACAACTCTCATACAAAAGAGTTTTTTACATTTTAAGAGACAAAAAGAGCAGTTTTCTGTATTGGGAGCTTGTTTGCTGCATGATTTGTCAACCAGGGCAAGCCTACTCTTCCCATAGATTTCAGTCCCACGAGAGCAGTCTTCTTCTTACAATTCACCCTAACAGATGGCGGGAGCCATTAAACTGAATACAGTAGCAGTGTATGGCTGTGTCTCTCGCTCCTACTCCTCAGAGTGGCGGAGAGGACATGCATGGGTCAGGTGAACAGGCTGTTAAAAAGGCGATCATCTCTATTGATTATCGCTGTGGGTGCAGCCTGCATACAAAGCCGGACACTGAAGGTCAGATGCTTTGGGGATGAAAGAAAGGTTACCTATTGTTGAGATCACCGTCCCCGCGAAGAAAAAGGAACTGCCCAGGTCCCAGTGGCTGGAGTCGTGGGACGTGTTTCCGATTGGACTCACACCGGCACTGACCGCCTCTATGGCATGCTGGAGGAGGGAGGGTACAGGGACGGGGAGAGACAAATGAAAGAAAGTATGAAAACATGAGCCAAACATTAACTGAAAACATGTCTTGTTAGATCAAAGATCAAACAAAAAACGTTCTCAGACTGAGACAAAAAGAGTGGGGGGGGGGCATTAGGTGAAATTCTCCGACTTCACTTCGAATGTCTGCAGGCCAGGGCATTATCCATGGCTGCCTGGACAGATCAAAGAAACATAATGCTTCTAAAGAGAGTCAGAGAGGGAATGAGACTGAGAAAGAGATGGAATAAACATGCTGTTGTGTGCCTGCATCCGAAATACACAGCACACACCATAAATAATGTTTCCATATTTAAAGTACTGTGTATGTGCAATGACTGTCCATATGATCACATGGATATCACATGATATTGACAACAGAGAACTGGGGGTTGTCACAGGAGGTGTTGTCTTATGTTCTTCAGCTCCAAGGCTGAACCCTAACATTATAATTTCAGCACACAGTGGAAGCACTGTGCAACGCCTGGTAATGTAACCTCTGTGAAGGTTATGAACATTAGGCGATATGATGACCCTCAATTAAACATGTACTTCCATTAGGTAAACTGTCATTGAATAGTATCTAACTATGATACTACATGAAATTAGATACATATGATATAGTGTATATATCATGTTCAATACACTGTATAGTTACAATACACTGTTATATGCTACTGTGACAACTTTGTATATGCTATGCCAGGTACCAGTGTGTCAACCGTACCTTCAAAAAGCACAATTTACTGTTTCATTTTTAGCACCAAGCCTCCCACTCTCAGATATCAGATGCAGAAGTTGCACCCTGCGGCCTGTATATTTTCACAGCTACTACAGCTTCCTGTCCTAACAAGATTGCACATCTACACCTACATCTCATGCTGGGAAAGTGTGTCGAATCTGCAGGTGTTATTTCCCCTATTTTAGTTTCAGTATCATTTGTAATTCATTTCATTTCCTTTTGTAACCACCCAAACCTCACCACTTTTCTTTTAAATAAGCATTTTTTTATCAAGCTCCTTTAGGTTTTTGCCTACAAATCGATATTCCAGACCAGGAAGAGAGTGGTATTTAGCAGATTTTGCAGGAGAACATTCACTCACCATAGTTATCTCATTTTTGACAGGAGGTGGCGTTTAGAGGCTTTTGCATCTGACCTCATCATTTGTTCTTAGATTGTAACAAACCCTTTAATGAATCAGCGGTGAATCTGGTGCCTACAGTCACACAAGTGGCTATTTCTCTAGTTGATCTTGGCATAATTTGAGCAATGCATATTTAATGTCTATACCAAGGTATTTCAGTGTGTGAATGGCAACACTTCCTTCCATGTACAGTAATTCCTGTCGTCTGAAAAAACAAACTGTCTGTGCTGTCAAGCACCCCCCGCCTGACTTATAAAATATTAAGCGGTTGCACTCAGTGAGGTGGCAGGGGCACTGCCTCTTAAAGCAGCGGAGCATCTGCTCACACTGATTAGCATGTCCTCCCACAGTGGCCGCCCAATCCTACAGGCCTGTCGGTTTTTCCACAAGGCGACTCTGTGGAAACCCTGTTTGACAAACAGAGATGCTAAATCAATTAGATGTACACACGTTTATGAACGGAGGACTGTTTAGAACACCTGCTGTTGCAGCCAACTGCAAACATCAGTCAAAATGGCGTGACAAGGAGAAACTGCTGCCACCCTCCCTCTCTCTTTTATTCTCTCCCTCTCTCTGTATCTTTTTAACAAAAATTTGATTCCATTTGGCTGTTTTGAATATCCCTGCTTTTTCCCAGAGCCGCTGCATATTTCTGCACATTGCTAAATTGTGTCACCAACACTGCAGTGGCAGCGCGGCTGCTCACGCGGGACAACCGGGAGGTCTCGTTTGGCATGAGCTCATGACGAGGCCCTCGGCAGGTGCCGCTCCCAACCCCTCCTCCTCCCACCCCCTCCTCCTGCGGCTGCTCGCCCTCCTGCTGCCCCGGCACGTGAGTCAGGTGCAGTGATGGTGACGGCTGTTGTCGCTGCTGCTGCCAGAGCGCTCCTGTGCCTCCACTCCGCAGGCTACATCAGCACACATGAACATGGAGGGAGCGCTTGTTTAGAGAATTAGCTCAGCACACCGAGGCCACGAGGTGAGGCCACAAGTTATAATGGAAAAAAGACAAAAGACTACAGCTCCTAGAAAATCAGTCTACGTTCACAGATCCATCAAAATGTAATGTTGCTGTTCTGACATCGTCAGACTGAAGAACTGTCTCTCTGACACTGTGATCAGCAGTACCGCCACAGGGAACTGTGCTCTCTCCAGTCCTGTTCACCCTGTACACATCTGACTTCTGCTACAACACCGAGTCATGCCACATGCAGAAGTTTTCTGATGATACTGCAATTGTGGAGTGTATCAGGAACGGGCAGGAGAAGGAGTACAGGAGCCTGGTGGAGGACTTGCAATGGTGCAAACTCAATCATCTCAATGAACTCAACACTTCAAAGACCAAGGAGATGGTGGTGGATTTCCGCAGGTCTAAGCCCACTCTGCTACCAGTTCCCATTGATGGGGTCAATGTGGAGGTGGTAAGCACCTGCAAGTATCTGGGTCTCCACCTGGACAATAAACTGGACTGGACAGCCAACACTGATGCACTCTACAAGAAAGGGCAGAGCAGGCTGTACTTCCTGAGGAGGCTGCGGTCCTTCAATGTGTGCAGCAAGCTCCTCAGGATGTTCTACCAGTCTGTTGTTGCCAGCGTCCTCTTCTATGCAGTGGTATGCTGGGGAGGAAGCACAAAGAAGAAAGATGCGAGGCGAATTGACAGGCTGGTAAGGAAAGCTGGCTCTGTAGTGGGAGCTGAACTGGAATGCATCACTTCAATATCTGACAAAAGGACCCTGAACAAACTGATCAACATCTTGGACAATGAGTGTCACCCACTCCACAGCACTATTGTTAAGCAGAAGAGCCTGATCAGCTGGAGACTTCGTTCACTGCCTTGCACAACAGACAGACTGAGGAAGTTATTTGTCCCCAGGGCCATTGAACTGTTCAATGCTTCACTTAAGGGAAGAGGAGAGATAGACCTCTCTGCATAGTCTGTCTGCCTCTTCACCCCCTCCATTTTGGATACTGTCTTACCACTAGCCACTTTTTACCACTGTCTTTCTGCCTCACTGTTTGCTTGCTATATTAGCACATTAGCACATATGCATAACCCCTCCCTCCATGCCACAGCCAAACTGTGGCCACACTTATACCTTTTCTTAAAATAGTGATATATATAAATATATAGATATATAGACTTATTCTTGCACTGTTGGACTCATTTGCACTATCACCATGACCCCTATCACCATTGCACTATCACCGTGACACTCACTCACACAGAGCACCTTACCTTACCTTACTATGCACAGAGAATCACAGGCTCAGTCCCTGCCCTCAGTCATTGCAAAGCCTCTTGATTGATTAATCACCACTATGTGGATACTGTTTTTAGAATTGATTTAGATTAAGTGTTAGTTAGTATAATTTGTATTTTAGTATAGTATATTTAGTATATTCTTTATCTTCTACTGTCCTTATTGCTTAGTTGTGTTTTTTTATTATATACTTTTAATTACTTTTTCTGCTGTTAGTGAATGTGTGTGTGTTGTCTGTCTGTATGCTACTGAGACCTTGAATTTCCCTGGGGATCAATAAAGTAGCTATCTATCTATCTATCTATCTATCTATCTATCTATCTATCTATATTTGATTGCAGACTGAAGAGACCTGAACTAATTAATTCCTTGTCCAGTCCATTGAGTGAGCTAAATTATTGAATGTTACAAAAGATAACATATCACACGGAAACAGTAATAGTGAAGATGCAACAACAGTGTATTGAATTTATGGATTGAAGCCACTATAGCCTACATGCAATGACCTGTGCCTTCGCAGTAAATACACTAATTTTAGACCTACTGCAGGGTCTGAATGTGTCAGAAATTAGTCAATGTCACTGTGAAAATGAAGCAATTTACTGGAGCAAAGCCATCTATGGCACATGTGTGGGGCTTTCAACTGATTTTGGCTACAGAAACTGGACTTGGCTGACTTATAGTTTGGCCCAGTCTTAGAGGTTATGCAGAGCACAACCCACATGAAATGGAATAGGGCCTGTCTCTTCCTAAAGTGGATTACACTTACCTTCCACATTAAATGGACATGCTTTTGCTTACCAGAAAAGAAAAACAGTGTTGCAACTTACTCATGCATCACATTGATATTGAGTTACAAGTGCTACATGACAATAAGCCCCTCTCTTAGCAGCAGAGTTCGCTGTGTAAACACATTGATTAGCATCAAGCTGAGGGTTCTGAAAGGCACATCTTAAAAAACATCTATGATTGTATTAGCGCGATCCGCACTTAGTCATCGTGGCTGTCAGAGTCAGGTACCCATGTGTTCTCAGCAGGCTGGCAGAGCCCTTGAGTCACCCACACTCCGCAGCCATCAAAACCGCCACCCCCGATAGGGCAGCCCCTCGGAACTGCCTGCTGACGGGCAGGCGTGATTTCAGCTGGCCCCCTGCCCAGCGGTGACGGACAGCAACATGACAGCGTGACAAAGCACTAATGCAGTAAATATGGGACCTGCTGGAGAGGGTCCTATATCAGTCATGGATATGCATGGATATGGACAGTCAAGGGAGCTTTCAAAACAAAAGGAAGCTTCTCAGATCCGAGCAGAACATAATGTTTTCTAAACTATATTTATACACTACCGGTCAAAAGTTTGGGGTCACTTAAAAAAATATTTTCCAATCCATTATAGACAAAATACCAGCTGAGATCAGTTGCATTGTTTTTTTTAATCAGGGCAGCAGTTTTCAGATTACATGATGTGCTTACATAATTGCAAAAGGGGTCTCTCTCTATGTTTTCTCAGTTAGCCTTTTAAAATGATATCAGATTAGTAAACAGAATGTGCCTTTGGAACATTGGATGAATGGTTGCTAATAATGGGCAATGTAGATATTGCATTAAAGATCAGCCATTTCTTTCTACAACAGTCGAGAACCCTTTTGCAATTATGTAAGCACATCATGTAATCTGAAACTGCTGCCCTGATTAAAAAAAACACAATGCAAATAATCTCAGCAATGAAATGGAATGGACATTTCTAAGTGACTCCAAACTTTTGACCGGTAGTGTAAATACATATTATATACAAGAGAATGTGTATGGATTTGGTTTGAGGGACGATGCTATGGCAACAACTTGGCAAGTGTTTTATCACGCCATGAGAATTCAATCAAGGTTGAGAAGGTCCATCACAATCCCTAACCAAGAGTCCATGTTGAGGCGGGGGCATGCTTGAAACCAGTGGAACATCCAATGAATTTTTAAATTGAATTGAACTGAATTGAATGAGTAATTGATTTCCCACGGAACCAGTTAGCACACATTGTATTAAAGGGTTTACATCAGTCCCCTTCCTTCCAGGGAAATAAAAGCCATTGATTTCCTCAAAACGTCCAGTTTGTGCTACTGAAGTAATGAGGGCAACTAAGATGTTCTAAAGACCAGAGGGAGAGAGGGACATGTGCTAGGTGGGCGTTATTTTGCACCACATTAGTATTACAGACATAACCAGCAAAGGAAAATTGGAGCAAACCAGTTACACATTCTCCAGAGATGCTATAAGGCACGTTTACTTGAGCTGACAAGCTGAAGAATAAGAGGCAGAGGCTTTTTACAGCTCTAGGTGATGCATATGGCAACATTTCATCAAAGAGCACTGCATGCTGTTGGCCCTAGACACCCATATCTTGTCATAAGTGGGATTTGAAGATGACAGAGTCTCATAGAGAGGGTGTGCTACGGAACAGACTGTGTCCATCTGGTTCCGGAGCTTTATGGATCCCTGGGCCCTCATTGGCAGAAGTGCCCATCATCAGCGGCCGCTGTAAAAATAACTTTTCTGAAGGGGTGAAACTGTCAGTGACACTGAAGGATGTTGCAGGGGCCCATAATGTTCTGTTTTGATTATGAATCAGCATTATAAAACCATTAGTTTCGGCTCTTATACAACAATAAAAAAGAGCACACCGTGACCAAGAAGGCGAAGAAGGCAAAGTCAAATAATTAATACTTCATGTAATTGTGTGAACAATTACTGTCCGTGATTTTTCACTGCAAAAGTCTTCAGCAGCTTTTTCTGCCAGTTATGTAAAACCAGCACTATCCTTTCCACGTCAATCACACCCTCAAGACATTGTTTAGGGTGCGTGGTTGTAGTGTGTGCCGGAAAAAAATCAATACAAGACTTGAATTATTCACACAATCAGGGGGGTAGTGTTAAAATAAGAAGTGGGTAAACTATGAATTTTGTGACCATGGTAAGGTGGACTGCATCATGCTATCAGATTTTTTAAAAAGGCATTCAGAACATTTGATGATGGTAGAGATTATTGTTCAATGTTTATAACAATACCAGTGGTATTAAATAGTTCTTAGTGTGTTGATGAGTGTACATATTCTGGATGTGGATAATACAGTGTGGTTTTTGAATATTAAAAGTTGCAATTGGTGAATAAACTCTTTTGAGAGGTGGATAAACTCTATTTTCATAAATTTCAGAGGAAGATAAACTATGTTTACTTGCGTTAAACCTCCACTACAGCCCTGCACACAATAGTTCCATGCTATCGCTTTTGGTACTGTTCTCATGTAATAAAACACAACTGGCTGATGACTGCATTGATCAAGGTTCATGTCCAAGTTGGGGCCTGCGAAGCGCTTTGAGGCGTACTGTTATGGTGTGATATAAATAAAACCAAACAGAATTGAAAATCGGAAAGATGACAATGAACTCTTGCACTTTTTGAAGTGTCTCTGCAGCCCACAAGTTTTTAGTGACACTAACAGTAATTCCCTGCAGACTTGGAGCACTCGCTGCAGACTGATGGAGTGGTTTGTGAGCTGACACCTGACATTTCCTGATTAGCTGCTGCCCATGGTCTCTCGCAGTAGGCTGTCAGCAGGACATCCATTCTAATGGACAGCCTAGAGACAGGGGGTCCCTAACTGACACCACAAGACTCAGGGCCACAGCTAGACAAGTGCTAATTATCTAGTCAGATGGCTGAAAGTGTAAAAGTCTTCTAGTGGGCATTTCTGTTTCCATCATTGTCAGTTTTGATGGCCTTAGCTGTAGTGTTTTGCATTCATGTGAAAGATAAGCATTTATATGATGTGGTAGTGTTAACTCTTACTGTGTTGTTTTTCTAAAAGAGCTTTGAGCTTCAATTGAATACTAGTCAACCTCTGAAGCTCCGGACAGGCATTAACAGGCAGGCTACACACATTGCTTGACGTCAACGTGCCTCTCAATTGAGAAAGGTAGTGAAATGTTAGGATCTGTGGAGATTCATGTCTTGACTTAGCAATGTCACATGACGCTGTCGGTACACTATGCATTACCTTGATCAGATCCTCCAATTCGGCAGGTGAGACACACGAATGATTCTGCAGGAACATGGCCTTCTTCAGCGTGATGCTGTCCTTCTGGTTGGTCTCAAAGGGCCTCTCGAGAGCCTGGAACACCAGCCCTCCACCGATGAGGTAGAACATCACCACCACGAACACAGCAACGACGGTCTTCCACTTCATCACAGAGTGCAGGGCCGAGCCATCCACACTGGCGTCCAGGCTGGCCACGACGCTGGCCGAGCGCGAGGAGATGGAGAGCCTGGGCAGTGGGCAGTGCCCGCTGAACTTGACGTCGCAGCCCATTGGGTTCTGCATGGCCGAGACGCTGGCATGAACGAGGGAGGACTGAACCACATCAGGATCCTCCTTCTTCGGAGGCACCATGTTAGTCTGGACCGCCACTGGAAAGTAGGATGAACAGAGGGGTATTTTAGTTGCCATAAAATAGGTACACAGGGCCAGCTATTTGCAGTTTAAAGAAAAAAAAGAGCAAAGGTGCAGAGAAAGGGAAAGAGAAAGAGACAGACAGCGAGAGGGAGAGGCATACGGTAATAGTAGGCATGCCTGTATGGCTATAACCCCAGGCAACAACGGAATAGAGATGGAATAGAGACAATGTCATTAGTGTGTAATGCACTGCCATTACAAAATAACTGAACTGTATCCACTAAAAGCACATTATACCAGACGAAACTGCTCTTGCTCTTACATGATCAGCAATCATGTGCTATGCAATACTTTCTGGCAGATAATCGAGAAAGCACATACACCCTCTTGACGAAATCCTCAAATGAATGCAGCAGAATCTATGAATAACGTACAGTGTTCAGTATTCCCATCCACCTCTCTTTCAATGGGATTGTGCAAGAGGACCATTGATTTCCTAATGGACCAGATAATAAAATTTAGTGTCTGGCTCAGGATGAACCTGGGTCATGGACAGAGTCAAGGATGCATCCATACTTTCTAACACACATTACGACCCACTCCTATCTACCTCTGATGAAACATCCGCCTTTGTGGGGGACAAGTGGGCGGGAGCCATAGTCCTAGAATGATGTAATCCCCTTTTTGTCTATGCATGACATGTTTCAAGAGGGGTGCTGTCTGGCCTACTGTTTTTATAAACATCTTCAAGTGTCCTGCTGTCTTTTAAACACTCTGAAATCTGACACCAGATCCATTTACAGGATAGGTCTGCGGAATGTCTCTCACATTGATTGGATTCAAGTTACAAGAAATGTATAAAAACATGTCAAACTGTTTTGCAAATTAGGTTTGTTGTCTAGTGGTCCTAACCACCTGGGGGGTTCAATTGATGGGAAGTCTATATGCCCTGCTCTTAATTAGTCATACTGGCTGAGCTTGATGACTCACGGGTGTCCGGGAAACCAAACTGCTGCCAACCCTTTTCTAGAAGACATAAATATTAAAGGAAAATTACTAGAACCACCTAAGCATTTTGTCAATAATTAAATGATGGGTTTTATCAAGAAAAATAGCTACCAGTTTGCCAAATTTCAGCTTCACAATATGGAAATAAGGAAATAATTCCAGGATATTCAAACCTAGTAGTTTGTCCTAACCAATCACAACTTCATGTAACCGTCATTTGAATTTCAGTGACACACTAGTCACCTCCCTTTCCAAGATCAGTAAGTATTAGTAAGTATTATATTTTTTAAGGGAATGTGGGATGTGGGATTAAAAGGAGGTATTGGTGAGATTGATAATTGTGGTAGTGATTACAATGGTGATGGTGCTGATGATTGTAGTGGTGGTGGCGTTGATGATGATGATGATGATGAACATGATGATGAGGAGAGTGAGTGAGACAAAGTGACTATAAATCTCAAAATAGGTAGCACAACGATATGGCTACGGCTTTTGAAAGCAAACGACGAAATGAAAGTGCTATGACACAACATAACCTGATCAAACGCGAGTCTGAGCTCTAGAGCGTGGTCAAGACCCCACTCCACTTCCCGGCATCTCTTTTTAATTTCATTCTCCGAAGACACGTAATTTGCCTGCACACTGCTGCAAACCAATGTAATACTCCATCTCATAATTCTGCCATGTTTAAATAAAATTCCGCAAGCAACCAGTATAATAGAATTTCAAAAAAACGCAAATGGATAGTTTGACGTTGATAGGGTGTGTTGCCAGATGAACCGAGTCTCCGGTTAAGTCCCCAGAAATGAGAAAGTAAATAAAAAACATGCAAAAACTTAAATGCAACCGTGTAAAAAGATTTATTCACTAAAACAATGTACAAACCTTGTTCGGGATCCCAGTTTACCTGTTTCCTTGGATTGTCTATCGGAAATTTCATCGTGATTGTTTCAAATAACAAAGACAATAGAAATCTCTATAGAGTAGAGATGAAACAAAACAGCAAAATACATTTGTAATTCAGCGACGCCCTTCAGTAACCTTTTTCATTTTGTGGTCACTGGCAGAAAAAAAAATCTCGTAGTAGAAGCACAACCACATTGTCTGCATTCGGTTGGAGACTAGCACTTGGCTAGGTCCGCGCATAATGGATGCGAGGCGCACGAGACAAAGTGATGAGCATAAGCGTGCACGTCGTGCTGTTTCTCAGTTTAAGTACCACCCGACCCGACCCGTGTAGAATACGGTCCACTTCGTCACTTGACACCACCTTAAAGTGTAACGTTAACCTAGGACGTGCAGATTTGAGTAGCCCACTATAACCATTGATTAATTCATCCCAAGAAGATTGCCCAGACTTCCAACCCCCCACACGTTCTTCCAAGCACCGGTCTTTGTGTAGGCACAAAACGAATTTCGTGAGCTTGTATTATTATTATCATTTTTGTATGGCCAGTTGATGACCAGTTCCTGAAGGCAGTTCCAAACTGATGAAACACACATAAACACTTACTGATAGGTGGGGTCCTCTGCGTGGTTTGGAT
Organism: Alosa alosa; assembly: GCF_017589495.1. NCBI lineage: Eukaryota > Metazoa > Chordata > Actinopteri > Clupeiformes > Clupeidae > Alosa > Alosa alosa. The sequence continues at coordinate 24,804,569 of NC_063207.1, forward strand.
TTACTACACCTTTCCCTTGTGCAAATGGCTAAGAGGGGGGATCTCCTGCATGCCCCAGTTAACCAATCATTCCTGTGGAATACTGAAATTATGAATGATTTATCTCACATGAAGATTCATTTTTCATGACATAACAGCTGGAATGATGGGAGAGTCTCTAACATTTAGGAATAAATGCAGAGTGAATTATTTCAGGAGAATGTTTAATTAAAGGAGAAAATTTAATTAAAATGCTTTAAGAATTCTATATTACATTGTGTGAGTAACTGGACTGAGAGAGGATTGATCAGTCATCCTCCCAAAGTCAATACTCTACATACAAGGAAGCAAATTAACTCCCGCTGCCAAGTGTTAGGAGCGGCATGACGGCAACATAACTTAGGTCTGTATTGACTGTTGACCATGAATTGAGTAACCCAACTGGGCATTTAAAAAGCCTTGGCGAAGCCCTGCAGTGTCTATTGATGTGATTGGCAGAGGTGAATGTCTATTTTCTGTATCAGAAATCACGAAGACAGTGAACATGTTGGACTAGACAGTGTTCACTCTGGACCATTAGCCTAAAATGAACTGAACTGCACTCATCAAAGAAGCAAAATGCTCCTGTGTGTGTGTGTGTGTGTGTGTGTGTGTCAAAGAAGCAAAATGCTCCTGTGTGTGTGTGTGTCAAAGAAGCAAAATGCTCCTGTGTGTGTGTGTGTGTGTGTGTGTGTGTGTGTGTGTGTGTGTGTGTGTGTGTGTGTGTGTGTGTGTGTCAAAGAAGCAAAATGATCCTGTGTGTGTGTGTGTGTGTCAAAGAAGCAATATGCTCCTGTGTGTGTGTGTGTGTGTGTGTGTGTGTGTGTGGTGTTGTCACAAGACATTTGCAACATCAACAAGCCTCACATAATGCAGGGAGTGAGGTTTACTGATCACCCACTGGTCTGAGAGAGTCACCAAAAACCTGAGCATTGAACGTCCTGAAACATTGTGAGAGTCCTGCTGTGGGACTGTTATAAAAGTATATTAAGAAGTGACATTTACATGCTTAAGCATTGGAAAAAACTGAACTGAATTGTTTTTTTTTTTATTCACAGCTAGATGTTTTGATATTAGGCATACTGATTATGACTCAGTGGATGGATATTGTCTCCCTGGTGGCACTTAGTCTGTCTAATACATTTTAACTAATCGGACAAAGTTGTTTAATGCATATGCGACATAAATGGGTGATAGGGGAGGTGATGTCATTCCTGCCAGCATGCCACACTTCAACCAATCAGTGACATGCCTTGTTTAAATATTGATGATTTCTGCCCTAGCCCCATGCATGCATGTATTAATAATAGAATGGTGTTCAAGAAATGACATGAGACATGCCTTTCTGGCCCTGTGGCAGTATATTTCCCCAAATATTACAAATAAATCACATTTTACTAGTAGACATCAATAAGTATCCTACATCTCTTTGTCGCATTTATTTTTATATTTATTTATACACAGGTTTAAACCTGTATTCTTGCATACTGCAAGTCCACCTTCATTTCACTAGGCCTAAATAAAGTCCCTGAATCTTTATGAAAATCATGTAAATACTATGCAAAAAAAAGTGGAGCAATAGACAAAGCATGCCAACTGTAACGCGCCAATCAATTATTTTCTTAAAGCTTAGGGTACCCAAATATAAGCAAATTTCAGCTGTTTGCCCCCTGGATCAGCACCACCAACCAAGTACACCAACACCTGCTTACAGGAACTACGCAGTCCAAGCACGTAAAACGTCATGACGCTAGCCTAGCAACCATCATGGCGACGAGGAAGCCTAAGAGAGGTTACAAAGACATGTCAGGCAGTTTAGCTAACATTTGTTCTCTCTGAGATGACTATGGAAGTGATAAAATAGTATTACAACAAGTATGGGATTTAAAAATAATACCACCATGGATGCAAAGAGAGGTAAAGGCAAGTAGCCTGTTAATAACAGGCACCGTTTGTCGACTTTGTTGTCCAGTAGGTAATATGTTAGCTTGCTTATGCTAGCTAGCTAATGACCTGGGCTTGCTTGCTTGCTTGCGATGGTAATGCATACTGTTAACTTTTGTACACACTTTTCGCTTCACAAAGTTAATTATCGTTTTAGTCACAGTCAGCTAAGTAACGAATTCCCTGTATAACAGAGAAGAATGCATTGAATCTTATTTAGATAGTTAAATTGATTGTCTTTGCAACATTAGCTATTGAGATAGCTAACCTCAACGTTAACGTATAATCCGAATACGAAGCTGCTGCTGTGCAAGCAAGCCACACTATATTTTCTGCATTTTGTTGAGGATTAGGGTGAAAGGACCACACATTCTATTCTTGAATAGTGCCTTTTAGCCTAATTGTTGAAGTTAATGAACTAGTATTCGTTTATTGGGCACCAATAATACTGCCATGTTCCTAATGTAACTGTAGTTAGCTTACTTGTATAGGATAAACATCCCATTTGTACTTTAAGTAGATATGTAACGATTTGCTTTATATTCTAGCATACTGCCCTGGAGCCTCAGGCAACTTGACAAAACAATGTCTCGTTCAAGACCACATGTTTGCACATTACAGGAAGGTGTATACTGCTAAGGGTAAGGGTTATTGTTCATTTTCTGTCTCTCTGAAACGTGGCCTGTGAATTCTGTGAACGTACTCCTCTGGAGCCCTCTTTTGCTTTGTGTTGAAAAGTCATACAACATGCATCTAACCTGACCTAATTGAAAGGGAATGACAGTGGTAAAAAAAAAACATCAACATAGCTTTTAGTCAGGATCAACAATACATAATCATGAATCTTGTACAAAACAGCCAGAGAGACTATGGAACTTTGAGATTCAGCTTATGTATTTAACTGAGAAGTCAGTTCTGTCATGCTTGATTAAGTCAGATTTAGATGAGATATACAGTACTTCCAACTCAGTATTTGTTTCTGAAAAGACAAGGGCACACACATACAGTATACCTCTTTTGTCACTGATATGCTGTGCTTTCTTTTTTCAGCTGCTGTGGATACCTCAGCACCAAAAAGCATGCAAAGTAGCATCAAATGTAAGAGTTCTAATGTGTTTGGAATATTATGGGCTGCAGTATCAGTGTTGTATACATTTTATAGAATCAGCTTGTATGTAATTGGTGTCTGCCCTGACCCTTACAGACTCTGACCAAAAGCGTCGAGAGCGGTTGAAGAGGGAGGCATCTCAGCGTTCATTATCCTCCAGGTCACTGAGGAGCAGACTGGATAACACCAGAGAATCATGCTCCTTAAAAGCTGTAAGGGATCTCCCAACATCCCTTAAGTCTTTTCCCTTCCACATCTTCTGTGTTATAAATGTTATATTGACAACGACAACAACCATCCACAAAACATCCATAAATCTACACATTTTACATCCACTTATTTTTGTTTTCACATTGCCATACCACAGAGAGAGCTGTCGTTTTTGCCGCAGGCCATGGTATACTGGGTATGTGGTATATGAATGTTGTCCTGTACATTTCTACTCACACACTACAGTGTTTCAGTTCTCCTTTTGTTTATCCTAACACAGAGCAGGACCTCTCTCCAAGCAGACGAGGATGGCTGCCATTACTTGGGGGGCTCTGTGATGTCTTCGCCTAGGCTCAACACTTCATTCCATATCAGAGAGATTGCATACCCGTCCCAAAGAGCGACCACAGCTGGGAGCACCCACAACTGCCATCGCTATGCCTCCGAATTCAACTACCGAGACCCCCACCCTCAGAAGCAGCAGTTCCTCCGGTCCTGTGGTACCACTGGCAGCCAAAGCGCATTCAAAGCTTTCCAGGACCCAGTCCAGAAGACGTACAGCGGAGACCTCATGCTCAAGCACTCCAAGCATTTCAAGCCCGAAAAGCCCTTCACACCCCGCACGTTGAAGAAGGACAGCAAGTCCTACCTGTCCCAGTACCGCTTCTACACCCCCCCGAGGAGGAAAGCGTCAGAGGAGACGAGCCCAAGGCTGGTGCAGCAGGACTCATCTCGTGGAAGGTAAGAGTAGCGTATATCCGGTTATCATTCAAAATGATGTAATTATGCCTTTATGCAGGTATACATTGGAAGGATGATGAGATGTGTTTGTCTGCAGAATTTTGAAAACTGTTATCTGAAAATAAAAAAAAAACTTTATTGCATTCCTTCTCAGCTCTGAACCCAAGGACAACTTTGCTGCAGAATGGGATCTGCCACAGGTAAGTTTGATTAGTTTTATCATTGGACATTATTATTGACAATTAATATTGATGTATTAAAAGGTTGTTTTATATGTGAAAATGCCAGATAAACGTGAGAAAGGATTTGACTGATAATGAGATTGTGTTGACTGTGGTTTTGGCAAATGCCTGGATGGTTAAGAATTTAAAGACAGAATGACTTAATTCATTTCTGTCTTTTGCATTCATGTAGATTATTTTGAACTGGCAGGATTTAAAAGGCTGTCAGTCAGGATTTCAGCCAAATTATGTCATTGTTTGCTCAGTCTATCAGTACTGATTGCAAAACCAAAATATATGTAATCTATAATGAATGTGAAGAGACAGGAAATTAAATACTCTTTTGTTTTGTTTTATTAAATACTGCATGTTTTGTTTACTGAAGACATTTGACCTTGAGTCTGAAATATTTGATGAAGACACCAGTCCAAATGGGAAACACAGTAAAGTGAACAAGACAAAAGGCAGCAGTTTTCTTTCTTCATCCAGGTATTTTTTTTCAGCCTTAATTTTTTTCAGCTGAATAACGTGCTTACAGTGATCTAATTGGACTCCAACACTCTATTTTCTTACATGATGTCTCAGAATGTCTCCAGATGGAATCAAGTCTCCCATCATGCGGAAGGTGAATGAAGAGTAAGAAAATTGATTTATTGATTAATTTGGTATATGCTCAACCCAGTATTATTAAATGCCATTTATGTACAGGAACTAGATATGTATAATCTCTATCGCTTAAATTTTCCATAGGGAAGAAGAGTTGCTCTACCTGGAGTTTATTGCAGATGTGACAAATGAAATCTTGACATTGGGGCTGTACAATGACCGGTTTGTCCAGATTTTTCTCCTCTCTTTTTATCCCAATCTAAAATGATTTGCCAGTTTATTTGGCTCTTCTTCTAGGGATTTCGTCTATGTGTGCTGCTGAGAAAAACAGGCTGACAAAGGCAGGGAGGTTTAGATGCCAAGCTAACCAGCAAGAGCAATTTAGTTGCCAAGCAGACTGGCATCAACAAGGCAGCGGCACCTTAGCTGTGGGCACGCTTGGGCAGAGCTAATGGCAGCCCATTAACCATCTGGTTGCTTGGTGATATTGTCAACAACTTTGTACTATTTCTTGGACATTCTACGGAGAATCATCCACTATTGTTTATACTGCTTTATCACTGCTTATCAGTGTGATCGCAGCACCTTGACGTGCTATGTGGTATTTCAGTGGTTGGAGATAAAAAAAAAAGAAGAATTTATCACTAAATCAATGGTGTATAACGGTGAATAATCAATCAGCTGAAAAGTCCTTTAACAGATTAGATCAATGCTGTGGCTCATGTGTAATATCAGGACACTGCATTCATCTTACGGATGGTTGGCAACAAAACACCTCCCTCCCTACCAAGTCTGTTGATGAAAAACACAAATCTGTGGTTGCACTGGCCCAGTGTACAAAACCAGTGCAGCACATACCATATCACATGATTAAAACCATCATGGCCTCTGCTTTGACTGTAAAAGAACATGGATGGGGTATGCTTGCCCAAAAGTGAGGCCACCAGAAGGAACTAAACAGTGACAGCTTTAACTAATTATGGACGGTTCTGGACCTGACTGAGCTTCTGTTTGCATGCTATGGCTGCAAAATCACTTACACCGTAGACTCTGACCAAAATCTTCCCAATAAGGCCCCCAGTTTTGGCTTAATTTCCTCGTAACATAAGGGCTTGGTGCTATTCTGTCCATGTTCCATGTCTCTGTAGACATTAAATTGTGCACTGGTTAATGGCACCATGTGTTGACTGAACGGAGGACTAAGTCTGGGCATTGCACAACATGGTGGCACTGCCACAGCCTAATTGAGCAACTGCATCTCTCTTTTTTTATTATTAATTGTCAGTGAATGTAGTTGCAGTAGTCAGTGGGATGGCAATTTTAGTCTGATATGACCTGCCATAAGACTAGAACTGCACAGGAATCAACTGTTCTGTACTATGTGTATGTATGTATCATAGTGTATGATACACAGACACCTAACAAAATTGTTTTTGTATTGCAGAGTATTGAGAAGGGTATTTCAGCGTCATATTGATACAAATAAACATCACCTGGATGAGGTAAACCTACCATTAAGTTTTCAAGAGTCATCTGTTAAAATCCAAGCATTGCTGTACCATTAGATGTCTTGACTGTACTCTCTCTTTCTAGGATAAAATGCGCCACCTTCTGGACATTTTGCATCACGATATTCAGAGTCCCTCAAATGCCTCCACTTTTTGTGTACACCCTGCAAAAAAGCATAGAGAGAAGGACACATTTCCACAAGACGTCCCAAGCTTTAGTTCCGATTTAAAATCACAGCCTAAATTAGTTCACAGACCTTCCTCCTCCACTATGTTTGACAGAGACCTTGAGTCACTAGGGAAGAGAAATCATTTAATAGTTTCCACTCCTTTGCAGCGCAGCCCAACCAGCAACACTTCCTATAGTCTGCAAGGAGAGACAGAAGATGGTAATTTAAGGTATAGCCTAAGCAGCTACAGTTCACATGCTCTGGATAGAGGGACGGAAGATAGATCGTTCAAATTTGATCCAACCAGCTACAGTTCACATGATCTGGACAGAGAGATAGAAGGTGGACCATTAGATTTTAACCTAGCGAGATACAGTTCAGACGTTCCGGACAAAGAGACAGAAGATGATCTGTTAGATTTTAACCCAGCGAGATACAGTTCAGACGTTCTAGACAAAGAGACAGAAGATGGTCTATTACAATATAGCCCCGATAGCCACAGTTCACATGTTCTGGATGGAGAGACAGATGACTGTCCAAGGAAAAGTAGCCCAACAAACTATGGTCTAGATGGGGAGACAGAAGATGGTCAAGAGCAGCAAAATATCAGAGAAGATGATTTGTCACCTGGAACTGAGCACAACCACCTGACTCCTGAGGAGAATGAAGCTCTTCAATCCACAGAGGACAATAACGAACTCTCTGGAGAGCTTGAGGAACTTGGATTAAACATGGAGTCTTTGCATGTGTCCCAGACACCACCCAAGACAATTAAGGATGAACAAGATTTTAGCATATTTAGTGACGATGAGTTTTGACTAAGGTATTATGATGTAGCAGACATTAGGTCAACTCAACACTGCACTGAAAGCACACACAGTTTTGGAGTTAGTATTTTTTTCCCCACAGTTTTCTGACATCCACAGTACTAGTATAATATGAACCATATTATACACTCACTACGGCCATGAGTAGCCTACAGAGGACAGTGCTTGTATGCAACAACACAAATGTATTGTACATGAACAGTGTGTCATCGTCACAGCTTATTAGTTTTATTTCACTTTATTCACCTTGAATGTGGATCTCTAGCCATCCAAGAGATAGTAGTATTTTTGTAGCCTTTTTCATGTCAACAGGAAAATAAAATATTTTATATTTTAGTTATCTCTGATTCTGCTGCCTTTGGTTTCAACAGAACATACATTTTCAGTAACCACCTAATTAATATATGTGCATGCTTCTGTCGATTATCAGTTAAATATAAAAAAAAAGATGGTGGGGGACTATAGATACAGGGAAAGGTACAGGCCTACAGGTGAAATGATTTTCTCTTGCCATCAGCCTGCACTGCAATTTCTTATATCTTTACTAGGGGGCAACGTCTGCTCTGTTGTCTCAATAGCTGTTTGTAGTGGTGGTGGTGATTCGTTTGTAATAACAATGTAATTCATATATCGTGGTCACTTTATCAGATAGTATGGCTAACAAAGGTCTGCCATTTCGGCTATCAACTTGACTATGACACATGTAGTCAATTTTGAGATGTGTATTATCTCGTGTAGTAGCTCAAACGTATTTTAATCCCATCAGCTATAGTATGTTGTTATTGTTAATGTATACAGTTATGAGGTTATTCTTAATGAAAACCTGTGAGGAAAGAGTCAATTTTCCAACTAAGCAAAATTCTGACTGCTCTTGTGTACCTAACTTTACCCGAACTTTGCGGCTACTCATTCGATCAGCAGAGCAGCTGTCCCATTCTTTGCATTTTCGCTGCCAGGCATTCCAGCTGTCTGATGTAATGGGCTCTGAATCAGGTTTGTATAAAGCCGCTCTAGAAAATCAATGCTCTAAACTACAGTTACCGTTACCGTCTGTCAAGAAGGGCCTGAAGTCTACAGCAATATTAAGGAGTTGTCTTTTTGATACAGAACGCTGGCGATAGTGAAGTGAAAATGGAAAATGTCTGACAAAAATAACACCGACGAGGAACGCATAAAATAGACCCGCGGATGTGCATCACGCGCCGGGTTTATTGCTGGTAAGCCTGTCCTCGCAGGAAGTGAAGTTTGTGAGCTCCGAGAGTGACCCGAGGAATATCTCGGCATGCATTTACCTAGCCAGGCTAGAACTAAAACTAGCTAGTTGGTGAAGAAAACTTTTTGGATTACCAACACAACTTTAAAGTCGTTGCACATTCGCTTTCGGATATAATTGTATTACAGTGGTTTTGTATCGACCGTGCATGGTCTCTAACAACAGGTAATTACTATGATATTCCTGCTTACTCAAGTTTAGTAATTTAAAAGGAACGCTAACGTAACAGTTTTCTGTTGTGGTCTTTTTGCTGGCTAACATTAGCATGAAAGCTAGCTATTGCTACGTATTTAGCTATTAGTTAGCTCGATAGTTTGTTCAGTTAAATGAAGCAGAGACGGTATCGATGAGTTAGCCATCCTTAGCCAGTGCTTTCTGTTGGCATTTTGTATTTCGGATTTGTCATATTTAGGGTTATCCGTTCCTCACTACGAGTACTTTTAAAAACCTATTTAGACAGCTATTATTGTACAGTAAGAGTTTGGAGGAGTAACCCAACCAAGGGGTACGTAACGTTAGGTAGCTTCTACCTAACGCCACTGTTTATTCAAACAACATTGATTTGCGAGACCAAGCTTGGCACTTGTTGCTCCATTGCGAGTCAGGCATAGCCATTTTCCCAGTTAACATTGGTAATTTATGCTGATTGTTTCGCTTGTTTAAGTAAGTTACATTAGCTCTAAATACATGTACTGTGAGTATCCATGATTCCTGTTTCCATGTAGCGTTAGTTGGTTTGTTACGGTATTGGCTGTTTTAATGACAGCAATGCTGTCAGGCTTTGTGAAGGTTGTTACATGGAAGGTTTTGGGGGCTCCTCAGGCCAACTGATATGAACGTGACTTATTCGCAACATGAAATTGGTCAGATTTTGCATTGCATTTTACAGTCCTGTGTTGCGAGCAGTTCCATTGTTTCAGCTTGTTATTCTGCAACGCTAATCTGTTCTGCATTAATATGACTTTATCTAGGCAGATAACTTGCTTAACGTTAGCCAGTTAGGAAAGCAGCCAAAACGGATTTAGGGGTGGATTAGTTTACTAACTAAATCAATAGTGATGGTGGTCAGTAACGTTACTGTTCACATTTGTCCAAAGCGCAGTTAACGTGGGTGACTTCTGGAACTTATCAGATCTGTGGGCTAAGTTGTGTTGCATGTAACGTTAGTTATGTTAAATTCGTGTAAAGCTTTCACACTATTGAACTGTGAACTTCAGTTAAACGTTAGCTCAGAGCTGTCAAAGGAACTGTCAACACTTTAAGTTAGGCCACCACATGCTTCGTTGGACTTTTCTTACCTGTACTTTTGACTTCTTACCTGTAACCCCCATCCCTTTAGGAATACATGCATCAACCTTGGACCCTTGTCTCTTACAATCTCAGACAGATGGGCATTATTTGATAAGAAAATACATCAAAATTCTTCCAAGTATTAACACCATCTCAAAGGACTGTAAAATATGCCATTGCCTTTTGGCTTAAAACTAAAAAGAACGCGAAGATACACCGTCTCCAGCAAGAGCTGCCTTGTCACACGCATTCAGCTGTTAAATGGCGAATTCGTCGAGTACACACTTTCTGTGGAAGGTACCGGCCAGGAATGTCTGGAAGCAGTTGCGCAGAGACTCGAATTACGAGAGGTACGTATTGTTTTGAAGTGCTGTTTTAAAACAAAGTTTGTTTCAGCATCATGTAATAACAAAGTGGTGTTCATGTAGCTTGCTGTTCAGTTGCATTAGATGAATGAAGTCATGAGATTGAGCGTGCTTTGTCGGCTATCATGGGAAGAGTCTACCACAGTGAATTGTTCAGAATGGTACTCCAGGGATGTACCATACCAAATGGCTTGCATGATTTGATCCCTATGTGAATGTCTGCTCTCAAAACTGTTAATGATGTTTGTGTTGAGGTTAGAACTCTTTCCTTTTAATCATCTCACCTTAAATAGATTTATCTCCCTATTGTGTACCATTTTCCAACCAGTAAAATGTGAACTAGTGGTTAGACAAGCCTGACACACAGTGTGAAGAGTGTATGTTTTGCCTGTACAGTCTCATGACTAATATGTTGTAATATCATTTGTTTCAACAGAAGCTTATTGCACCGAATTGCAACCCGAATAAGACATTGAATTGTGAGGAATTACTCGTCATCCTTTAAAAATAGCCGTTGTCTGATGAAATTGCGTCACATGGTCTGTTTCAGATAACATACTTTAGTCTCTGGTACTTCAACAAACAAAACCAGCAGAGATGGATCGACCTGGAGAAGCCTTTGAAGAAACAGCTAGACAAGTATGGCTTGGAGCCCACGGTTTACTTTGGGGTGGTGTTCTACGTGCCGACTGTTTCCCAGCTTCAGCAGGAAATCACACGGTAAGCAGTGGTTATTTATTCTCAGGGAATTGCTTGTGTGACTAATGACTCTATGCAGTGACATTCTTTTATCTGTGTCACTGTAAGAAGTCTTAACATTTTTGCGCCTCTTTCCATCTCTGCAGTTACCAGTATTATCTGCAGCTGAAGAAGGATATTTTGGAGGGAAGGATTCCCTGCTCCATCGAACAGGCTATCCGGTTGGCTGGACTAGCCGTGCAAGGTATGGCAAAGCTGTTGATGCTCGCACAACCTAAACCAGGCACACATCACAAGGGGGGAGGGGGGTGGCTGGAGTTCTCTCACCAGAGTGCAGGAGTGTTTACTGGACCCGTGTTCCAGCCCTCGACATGTCCGCCTCCAGCAGAAGAATCTCAGACGCCGCCGGCAAAGATATATCTGGCAGCCGGCATTACTGGCCCAGTGTTAGCATTGCAGAGCCACTGAGATCACCCACTCATTGCAACCAGGCCTCATCTGCAGGCCTGCCCGGGATCTCACGCAGTCGACAAGCATGCAACGCACGCAGCCACACTCGCTCCCCTTACGCGTGGCGGAAGGCAGGGACCCCTCAGGCGGTCCAAGAGCTGTTTTCAGCCTGGGGCCCCACCACCACTACCACCACCGCCCAGGATACCCTACATAGCTGTGAATATTTCTGCCAGTCAGACCCAGTTTAGTGCTAATGTTGGACTACATGCTGAATCACTTTCCAGCCATAGCAAAACCACCACCTCTGGTTGTCTAAAATTAGCCCCTTTGGTCACTGTACGCTGAGCAGCTCTCCAGAAATGTGTCATGCTATTCCAAACACGAGTGGCCAGTTTTAGTCAACCCTGCAGTGCGACACTGGCCACCTGCTCTGCAGTCCTGTTCGTTGCCCCCATAGAATGGATCATTGCTGATCATCAAATCATTGATCATGAAGTCTGCCTTATGTGTTCATGGCAATGAAATAAAGTTTGTGTTTATTGAAGAAAATGGCCTGATCATGGATGCCTTTTTTCCCCCCTCTACCTTAGCTGATTTTGGAGATTATAACCGCTATGAGTCCCAGGAATTTCTCCAGAAGTTTGTTCTATTCCCCATTGTAAGTAAACAAGATCTAACATGAAGCACTTTGGCATTTTATCAGACAACAAAAACGTTTTTATTTTTTTGTTAGTGTTGCGTCTGTGTAGGCATGTTATGTCTATGTAGACATTGTTGGCAGTTTACTTGAGTTCTTATAAACATGTCATGATGCCGCTCCATACTCTCTGATGTGGTTTTTATGTTGCCTTGTGGTCTAACTACTTTGTTTCTCAAAGGGATGGATTCAGGATGAGCGAGTACTGGAGGAGGCCACTCAGAAAGTTGCCATGCTCTATCAAAACTATCGGTAAGCTCATACACTGTTCATTTCTCCCTTGAGATTCTTGTTGTTACATGTAAGACACTTAGCATTTGGGCATTTTACATTCCTCTCTCTTATAAGCATGTCGATGGGTTATGCTCTGTTCCACTGGGATTCACTGCAAACCACCTCTAATGTTTTCATCTGGCTTCATTTAAAACAGTGTAGAAGACCATCTGTTTGAGTTTGAGTTTGGGCTGATTTATTACTCAGGCAGATAAAACAAATCAATATGAGCAGCAGGCCAGAAGCTGTGAAGGGATACGGTTCAAAGACACCTGCTTCTTTCCATGGCAAACTCTTTCTTCAGATTCATACATTTCTCAATCCCATGTGTCTGGAATGGGCATGGCATTGGGCATTATTGGATTGAGTCCTGCCCAGAAGGGGTAGAATACTAGTGTAACTGTGTTGGGTTTCAGGTGTGAGGTGACTGAGTTCAGAGAAGCACTTGCAAATCTAGATTGTGTGCATGAAATGGATTCCTCACATTTCTTAGTACGACAATGGATGATTGTGACGTTTCAGTGATGACAGATCTGATAGTGGTTCAATTGTTTGTGGTTTTTGACTGTCTGTGTCTGTGTGTGTGTAGAGGGTTACCAGCCCCGGAAGCAGAGCTGTTGTACATGCAGGAGGTGGAGAAGATGGAAGGGTATGGCCAGGAGACATATCAAGCTAAGGTGAGGAAAAAACTGACCCCTTTGCTGAGCTCAGTGACTGACCGCTTTTCATCTACAGAACTTTGCCTGGTCCCCTTCTTGTCTGTATCTACCCACTCTCAAACACTCTATTCACCCATGTGCTCTTCTACTGTTATTCCTGCCACAGGACAACCAAGGCACGGACATATTCATTGTGTCGTGTCTCGATGCGATCATTGTCAAACATAAGAATGGCAAGCCGCCTCTCATTTTCAGGTAAGCAGATACACTTGGGTGTGGGTTTGAAAATAAAATGGTAGGTGTTGAAGCTTTAACCTCAAATACAGTGGGTGTGACATGAGTTGTGCCACAGCTAATTGTCAGCCTCCTCCACGTAGGTGTACCCTCTATTTTATTTGCTTGGTGACATCAGTGTTGCTGTATGCCTACAGTAACACTCCTATTAATTATTTTCCAATTGCACGTCTAGGTGGAATGACATCAACAACATGACTCACAACAAGTCGTTCTTTGCATTGGAGCTAGCCAATAAGGAGGACACAATTCAGTTCCAGACTGTAAGTCTACAAAAGCTTTAGCTCATGGTCTTCATCATCCTGCTTGTTTTTGAATTCTCTTTTTGGGACTTATAATAGTGCAAAGATTGAATTAGCCCTTAGCTAGGCCTTCTAGTGGTGTCTGCTGAGTCCATGCGTATGTGTGTTTATTTATAGGCAGGCTGCTGTTTTTGTGTCTGTCTGGCACAGAGATCCCCACTAGTCATATAAAACCCTCTAGTGTTGCTTTGTAGTTTACTTCAGAGAATTAGGTGAATAATGCTGCTTTTGTTTTGTTCTTGAATTTGTAGGAGGATATGGAGACCTCCAAGTATGTCTGCAGAATGTGCCTGGCACGACACAAGTTTTACAAAATTAACAAGAGCAGCCTGTAAGTTGTCCACTTTGCTCTTTCTTTCCTGTGTCTGGACGTAATTTTTCTTCTGTGTGTGTGTGTGGGTGGGTGGGGGTGTGTGTGTCATGACCTGTCGCCTCACTCCTCTCCCTTTCCTGTCTCCAGAGAGGAGGGGGACTCCACGCCTCCCGAGGGCTGGCAGAAGTCCATTCTCACTCTCTCCTTTCCTCGCTTTCCAATGCTCTCTCGTCCCTCTCTGCCTTCTAATAAGGGGTGAGCGCGGCTGCCTCCACAGCCTCCTGTGCGTAGCACACCTGGGCCTCTCCTTAGCACAGTAGAGGAAAGAGAGGGCTCTCTTCCCACTTTTTGGATCCTCTAGATCCACTCTTTACATTTAAGTAAGGCCGTTCAGTCAGCCCAAGACTTTGTAGCTCAATGGTAAACCAAAGTGGATGATGTACATCCCAACCATGAGCTCTATATTATCAGGATAAAGTAATCAAGCATAAGCATGGTTCTCAGGATGACTGAGATGGCTTCAAGTCAGCCACGTGTTGATTCCATATACAAGATTTGTTCTCAGGAATGCTTTTGGTGTTAAGAGAATGCTCTGGATACAATGTGCAATTCAATTCAATCTAATTCTTGCCTGATGTGTTTGACAGCCAAACACAGCCTACCACTGTGAATCCAGTGCGACGGCGATCTTCCACAAGAATGTCTCTGGTGAGTGAGGTTTTTTTTTTTTTTTTTTTTTTTTTCTCTCTCTCTGGCTGCTCTGCTCTCATTTTGTGGAAGGAAGCTCATAACAAGCGCTCTCTCCGTCTACTCTTGGTTTTATATTGAATTCTCAGTTCTATTTCTAAAATGGGTCATGTGCACCACAGCCCAACATTGCTGTTTTGTGTTGTAAACATGGTTTCCATTTTTTCCCCCCTCCTCCTCTTAAAGCCAAAGCAGCCCTACATGATGGCGCCCCCACAATTGCACTACAATGGCCATTACACTGAGCCTTACACATCCTCCCAAGGTAAAGCCCTCAACCACGAACACTGAAAATAAGAATGATCTTACAAAGCTATAAAAATACTTTGGTCGTGGTGTCTTGACAATACAAGTTTACTAGATGACACATCCATGGAAACATCCTGGCTTGTTTTATTGCCAGTTCCTGGTTACCACCCTTAACCTTTGACTTGTTTATGTTGCTGGTTTTGTTTTCGTCCTGCAGACAACCTTTACATGAACAACCAGAATGGCTACTACTATCACTCCCAGACCAGTCTGGACCGCTCCCCACACGAGTACAACGGGCGCCTGCGCAACGGCAGCGTGTACAGTGCCCACAGCACCAGCTCGCTCAACAACCCGCAGCACTACCTGCAGCCCTCGCCCATGTCCTCCAACCCCAGCATCACGGGCAGTGATGTCATGCGGCCCGACTACGTGCCCTCGCACCGCCACAGCGCCCTGCTGCCGCCGTCCTACCGCGCCACGCCCGACTACGAGACGGTCATGCGGCAGAAGGGCCAGCCGGGCGGCGGCGGCCCGCGCCACATGGGCCACGGCGTGGAGCGCCAGAGCCACTCCATGCGCAACCTGAACATCGGCAGCTCGTACGCCTACAGCCGGCCCGACCCGCTGGTGTACAGCCAGCCGGAGATCCGCGAGCACGTGCCCGGGGGCCAGTACCCGTTCCACCTCAACTACAGCTTCCACAGCCCGTCGCACCCGTACCCGTACCCGGGCGAGCGCCGGCCCGTGGTGGGCGCCGTCAGCGTGCCCGAGCTGACTAACGTGCAGCTGCAGCAGGCGCAGCAGGAGTACCAGGCGCCCAACATCATGCGCACGCAGGTGTACCGGCCCCCGCCGCCCTACCCGTACGCGCACCCGCGGCCGGCCAACAGCACGCCGGACCTGTCGCGCCACCTGTACGTCAGCAGCAGCAACCCGGACCTGATCACGCGGCGCGTGCACCACTCGGTGCAGACCTTCCAGGAGGACAGCCTGCCGGTGGCGCACTCGCTGCAGGAGGTGAGCGAGCCGCTGGTGTTGCCGCCGCGCATGCACCCACGCATGCAGAAGCGCAACTCCATCGAGATCGCCGGCCTGGCCTACGGCCTGGAGGGCATGCGCATCAAGGAGCGCACCGTGTCCGCCTCGGCCGCCGACATCCCCATGCCGCAACAGGTGCAGGTGCCCGCTCCGAACCCAGCCTCCTCGGCCTCCGAGCTCAACGCCCTCCTGGAGAGGACGGTCAAGGACGAGGAGGAGGCCGGGAGCAAGGAGGACGTGCGTTACGGCCACAAGAAGTCCCTGTCAGACGCCACCATGCTGGTGCACAGCAGCAGCGGCGAGGAAGAGGAGTTTGATGACGAGGGCGGCCGGCACACGCCCCGTTCCCAGGATGCCGTGGTGGGTGTGGGAGTGCCGGTGCAGGTGGAGCAACACCTGGCGGCCCTGGGTGTGGGACAAACGCCGCGGGAACCCCCTCCCGCCTACCCCTTCCCCACTGCCCTCGACCAGATCCTGTCTGGCCCGATGAACTACCAGCCCCACCCTCCCATTCACGAGGCTGAAGCCGAGCCGCTGTACCAGCCCATGGATCGTGTCACCATGCGGGACCCCACCGCCATGATCCCCTCCATGTCTGATGGAGACCTCGGCGGCCCTGGGAAAGGCAAAGCCAAACGTGACGTCCCCAAAAAGCGCCCCGTGTCGGACGTGCCCGCCGGGAGGAGACTGATCGAGGGCCTGCCGCCTGCGGTGAGCCGCCTCTTTGATTGTTTTCCCTGTGTCGACAGTGTAGTTTCCATGGCAGTCAGGTCTTGTGATGGCGGAGAGAACAATTGCGTAGTGTGTGTTTATGTGTATGTGTGGGAGCTTCATCTTCTTAACATTCTAAGAATTGCATGGTTTCAGTTGCAGATTAGTTTGTCTGTCTACACACAGTTCTCTGGTTCAGAAAAATACTTGCTGCAGCTGTCTGGCAGTTGAGTTTTTATTTTCATACTTGAATTTGAGAGGGATCATTGTGCAGAATTCTTGGCCCTATAACCCTCCAAATATGCATAATGAAGATCGTTGTGAAGTGAAGGGACCTTATATTGCAAGGGTCGCGTCTCCAGAATGGTGTCCACTGTAATGCAGACTAGATTTAGCCTGGCAGGCTGTTCCCCTCTTTCCTAACCATGCCATCTGGGGTCTTGGCAAGGGGTGGGCAATCCTCCTGGAGGAGACAACCCTCATGTGAGGCACTGAGGATCAAATGCCTGTGGTGGGATTGGATCAGCAGGTCTGTAGGGCTGTGGTCACACTACTAGCTGTGGACATGGTTGGTTTGGGTAGCCTAGCCTGGGTTAGTCAGCAGAAATGGAACAAGTAAACTGCTGGTTGATTTTAAGTATTAGAAAAGGATAAGTTAAAATGATATTGTGGAGGGGCAACAGTGTGAAAGAGCAGTGTAGTGTAAATTTAAAATGCCTTCACTTGCACAATCACTTGCATGCATCAAAGTACAGTAGTCAAATCAGACCAGTATTGTAATCAAAACCTGCAGTGCAATTCGGCCTATAGACATTTATGCTGTCTTATTACACTGCTCTTTATAATGCTGCAGAATGCTCCATTCACTTGTTCAGAGGTCTGATATTTCTCAATAACAGACCGTTGCTAAGTATAACAGACCGCTTTCAAGGAAAATGGGTGTTGTGCTTCTTATTCATGTCTTTCATATCACTCCCCAAGTAATCCGGTCACTTCTTGCAATGGAACTTCATTCGAAAGTGAAAGCAGACGTTTGATCAGCTGTGATTCTAAAGAATGTTTGATTCAAGTTCAGTGTGTGTTGCGAACTATTTGTTTCTCAGAAAAAGCCATGATGAAACGGTAACAAATATATGTATAGTCATATCATGTGGAGTTTATTGTTTCATTTTGGCAAGTAGCCATGTAATAAGCGGGATAATGTATAGAACGCCAGTCATTATCGAGAAAATAAGTCCCTTCAGGACGAAGCAAGATCCCTCCACTTGCGTGTGGGGGTCCTGTTCTCCCTGTCGGGACTTATTTTCCTGATAACGACCAGCGTTCTATACAAGTTATTTTAAGATGGGCGCTTCTGGTGTAAGTTGGGTTATAGACTGACCATCTTTCATAGCTGTCAGCATGGACATTATGAAGTGTTCCTAATTACATTTCACATTTTAGTGACATTTGGGTTAAGTGTGATGCCTTAAATGCTTGGATGCATCTGATGGTCACAAGTGAGGCAAATTAGTGTAAACTTGTGGATATTAGATATTGTTAAGAAATGATTGGCATATTAGATGGAACAGAAGAGAACAAGGATGCCATTGATGGCTCATCTGATTAAACAGTTGGACCTTTACAATCACAATGTACAATGTATGCATTGCACGTGCATATAACATTGCTTGTTCATACATACGTTGCTCGGTGAAGTAATATCCTGAAACATTTGCAGAATTGATGAATTGATAGTAGTCAAGGACTTCTTGAGGACATTTATGATCATGACATTTAGGCTAAGTGCATTTATCTCCTCCATTATGTTAAATGCTCTTATTACATTATAGTAGGAGTGTAGGGTAGTAGTAGGAGTACCGTAAGCTAATTTAGCACAAGCTTGATGCATTGAGTTTGTTTTGAATGGCTACATCTGTGAAAAGAAATCAGTGAAATTCCATCAGGTTAGTCAGTCTGGTGAGTTAGGACAAAACATAAGTGAACTATTTTTTTCTTTTCATTCTGTCTTTATTTGTACATTGTGCGCCTGTCACCATCTGGTGTGATGAGCGGTGCAGACTGGTTCTCTTGTCTGCATGACCGCAGCAGGAATGTGACGGCCAAACCTGTTGGGCAGGACTGTCCACATACCAGCAGGGGCTGCTGCTTTGACGTTACACCTACCTGAGAACACTTGCTCACAACAGACACACACACTCTGTCTCTGCAAACATTATTCAGCGTTATTCTCTCATCACTTTCTCTTACTCTTTCTCTTTCTCTCCTTTTCTTGTCCTGGCATCATGAAGGGCATGAAGAGGGGCTCGCGAACAGATCCAAAGAAGATGGGCCAGCTGAAACTGGGCACGCTCAATGGCCTGGCGCACACCCGCTTCGCCACACAAGACGAAGCCAAGGACGAGCCGGAGAGGGCATCTAATGACGAGAGGGTAAGGACTGTATTCATTAGACAAGCTACTTCTACATGGAAGGGCAGATTAATGTGATTTTAATCTGCTTGAAAATGTAACTGAACCAACTTTGAACTTTAAATATACAGCTAAGGTAGGAAAGTCAACTGTCCTAAATAACAGGGGCAGTTCAGCTGTGTGTGTTGTTGTGCATTTGTAGATGAAGCATAGTTGTGCTTTCTCAGTTTGGTTGACTGAGTCTGCACTTTTGCTGGAATGGATCAGCAGTGGCTCAGGGTTGTGCCCTAGAAGGAATACCTGCAGCCTTGTCAGGCTTGGAAAATGAATGTCCTCATCACGCTAAATGCTTCTTCATGAAATCGTCTTGTTTCTGTGAATTTTGTCCACGGTGTTTACGGATGTGTTTGTTTCATTTGTGTCATTTAGAACAGCATTCATTTTTAGAAAAGCAAACACAAAACAATAAAAAACGTAATGATAACCCAGAACCATTGTATGTTTGCCTGCGTTGCCTCAGTTGAAGAGTTAAAGGTCGAATCCCGGCCTCCTGCCTTTGATC